>NW_015168737.1:21385-120930 GCF_001447785.1 Gekko japonicus | reverse complement strand
CCACCTTTTTGATTTTAAGCGCCAGCAGCCTGGTTCCTTCTCGGGACAAGTGGAGACTGTCTCGCCTGTACAGCTCCCTCTTGTTCCAAAAAGTATCCCAGTGCCTAACAAACCTGAACCCTTCCCCTCTACACCATCGTCTCATCCACGCATTGAGACTCCTGATCTCTGCCTGTCTCTCCGGCCCTGCGCGTGGAACAGGTAGCACTTCTGAGAAGGCTACCTTGGAGGTCCTGGCCTTGAGTTTCCTGCCCAGCAGCCTAAATTTCTCCTCCAGGACCTCACGACTGCATTTCCCCACATCGTTGGTGCTGACATGCACCACGACCACTGGCTCCTCCCCAGCACTATCTACCAGCCTATCTAAAACACGCATAATGTCCGCTACCTTTGCACCAGGCAGGCAAGTCACCATACGGTCAGTACGCGGGTTTGCCACCCAGCTATCTACCTGCCTAAGGATCGAATCACCAACTACCAAGAGCTCCCTTCCCACCCTGCCCAGGGATGGTTCCTTGGCGCGAAAGGATACCCGCTCACCAGCTGGGGAAGAGGTCCCTTCTGAGGGCACATTCCCCTTATCCTCAGCATGGTGCCCTGTTTCTCCTTGACCGTCATGCTCCCTGACAGCGGCGGGGCTGCCAGATCCAGAGGAGGACATATCTATCAAGTCCCCGAGAGTCTTTTCTGTGCGCCTAATCTTAGGCAAGCAAACATCTTTCGGCCATTCTTGCCTTGCAGGATGATGTGATGTGTAAATCCAAGAGACAATCCTTTAGCTTCATAGCAAAAGGACAACATACAAATCTAACATCTACCAACACCATCACCATACCACCCCCACTACTACTGCTACTGCTATCACCACCACCACTACTACCACCAATAGTACTGGTAGTACCAGTAGAACTACTGGTAGTAGTAGTAGAAACAGTAAATGTAGTGTTAAGAAAAAAGGGAGACTGCATACTCTTAAGAACACTAGGAATCCTGCTGATCCGAAATGTGTGTTGGGTTCAATCCACAGTTTTTTCCATTCAGTCTCACACACAATTCCCCTCCTTGCTACAACTCCCACCACATATTACTTTCGTCCATTCGGGTCCTATGATCTACAGCACAGTCTTTTTTTATGGTCAAAGGAACCTCCTCCTTCCTTTTATTTTACTAGCAGAAGTGCTGGATGGATCCCTCATTATCGGCTTCTGTTCTACATGCCGTACTTGCAAGGGGCCATGGCTCAGTGGTGTAGCACATGCTTCGCATGCACGTTCAGTCCCTGGCATCTCCCATTAAAAGCATCCCGGGTAAGAGGGTTAGGAATTATCTCTGCCCAAGACCCTGGAGTGCTGCTGTCAGTCCAAGTGAACAATACTGGAACAGATAAACCAAACGTATAAGGAGGGCTTTTTTAGTAACAGGAACTCCTTTGCATATTAAGTGACACACCCGTAATGTAGCCAATCCTCCAAGAGCTTATAGTAGCCCCTGTAAGCAGAGCTCTGTAAGCTTGTGGAGGATTGGCTACATTAGGGATGTGTCGCCTAATATGCAAAGGAGTTCCTGCTACAAAAAGAGCCCAATCTCAATACAAGGCAGCGTCATATTTTTAGTACTCTAACTTCCTTGGGCTTCCTAATCATTATGTTCACAATTATTACCTCTAATGGAATACTTATTTTTAAATCAAATAAAATGTCACCCTGCATTATGCTGCAAGCCCACTATTTAAACATTGACATAAAAAGAGAAATATCATTATTTTGAATAATCTTATGCACTTACAAAATCACCATTCATTTTAATGGCTTGGAGTGTCCATCTAGACCCCTAAGGAAAGAATAAAAGGAAGGAATAATGATTACTACTATCTATGTATCTAATTCTCAACATGCCCCCTATGTGTGGATACTTATTTCCACAGGTAGGGGGCACATGGAGGGTGGAGAACGTTTTCTCCATGCTTGGGGCACTCCCCAGGTGTGCAGAAAAATCTTACATGTTTAAAAAAATATACGGGGTGGTGGTGGTGTTTAAATTTACCCAAAAGTAAAAGAGTGTTCCCTCTTCATGCACAGAGAACACACTTACCACTGGGAACTGTGGCAGGGGTACGAAATGGCAGCTGCAAGGGAGGCTGGAGATTGGGAGCCACACAGGATTCACTGCTGCTGTCATGGGCGGGGGAGATCCCTCGATGGGCTTAGTGGTTGGGAGCCAGAGAGGGCTTACTGCCATTGCCGCTGTGGGGAGGGAGTTTTGGCAGGCCTGGCAGCTGAGAGCCACACAGGGAATACCCCCCATGCGAGTATCACTGGTCCCCACTTAAATCCCCTCCAAAGCACGAGGGGGTGAGTGAAGTCACTGGAGGGAGGCCAGGAGAGTGGATGCTGCCGTTGGTATGTGTTTGGGCGGGGGGTGTCTGACTGGCGGGTGGGCAGGTGTCCAGGAGTGTTGGTAGTAGCTTTTCCTGTGGGGCCATAAGCTGCCTTCAGGCACCCAGAAGAGTTGGTGGTGCTGTTGCTGGGAGTAAACTGCTGGGCAGGTGGCTGGGAGAGTCGGCGAGGCCATTGAGGCAGGAAAAAAGAGTGATGAGGCAGGGATGGCAGAAAGTGTGACAGTAGGCATACAGAAGTGAGAGAGACAGAAAGTAAGAGAAGGTATGGGGGAGGGGGGGAGGGAGAGAGAGAGACTGAGAGAAGCCAGGGAGAAGGGAGGAAGCAAAGGTGGGAGGAATGAGATGACCACTCCTGCAAGTTACTTGCCGGTCTCCACTTGTAGTTTACTGAATGCATAAGAGGTAACAAATCACACAAGCAATGGCTGAAGAGCCATTTCCTTCCCCACACCCAAGACATTTTCCTTTTCCTTTTCTTTCTTCTGATATATCTATATTTCATTAAAAAAATTTATCCAGCCTTTCCTCAAAATGTCTGAAGATGGATAACAAATTTGAAAACAAAACAGAATTCCACTATGAAGTAACTATGACAGTATTACACTACAAACACTTATTTACTTCATTTATATGTATATAAGTACATATTTCTAAATACACATTTCCTAGGAAAGTCAGCACTGAAGTATTAAGAACTAACAAATACCTGTTGATCAAACAGGGCCCAGAACATTGGCAGCGGAATAAAAAGGAACAGGACTCGTGTCACCATTTTCACTTCCGTGATCAGTTGGTTCTGGGAAGGGGAGTCCAAGAAAAATATGAGAAATAGAAAAGACTATGCAGGATGAAGCTTTTTACACACAAAGATCTGCTCCTGGCTTTCAGTTACAGGACAACACTGATTTCAGACATATTTTTGGCTACTTCCTTGAGTTACTTTGGACGGAGAAAGTCAGAGCAAGCTCAGAGACTGGCATGTTTTGGCATCTGTCAGGACTTCAACATGTCACTCCCCCTATAATGTAAAATGTCATATGTAAATAGGAATGCAACCAGACGTGTTTGCAAACCTGACTGTCAAGCAGGTGTACTCTTCATAGAGCTTGGGCTTCCTGACAACAGTCTATACCAGGGGTGTCAAACCTATGGCCTGTGGGCTGAAACTGGCCTGCCCAGGGCTTTAATCTGGCCTGTGGCTCTCTTCTTCCACCCCCATGCCCTCCCCTGCCTGTCCTCACCCTTTGGAGGGAGATCGGGGTTCCCAAGCTTCCCAGCTGGTGTTTCTTCTGCAGCAGGAAGCTGCTCTGGGCTAAAGCACAAAAAAAGTTGCAAAGAAAATGTGGAATGGATTTTCCTTTAAGGTCTCTGGTGGGCCCAGATACACTTCTCCGGGACTGTAACGACAGCTGTGAGTCCCTGTTAGTAGCAGCTTTGTTCTGTGAATAGAATTCCACTCTGGTGGCTGTCATTCCAGTCTCAGAGCAATATATCTGGGCCCAGAAACCTTAATGGAAAATCCGTTCCGACTTTTTTTGCAACTTTTTTTGAGCCGCTATGTATTTCAATGGAGGGGAGCTCAAGTAGTTTCAGTTACCAGTGTTTGTATGCCAGCTGAAGTTGTCTTCTTGCAAATAAAAGGCTGATGTTTTGAACCACCTTGTCTCTGCTGAATGGACCTGAGAACAGGTTCCTGAGTGAGTACTCTAACCTGGGAACCCGCAGCCAAAGGGGGATATTACACTGTAGAGCCACTGCCACTCTGAGTAGACCTGGGGGAGGGGAGAGAGCTTTCTGTGCAATGCAATGCCCAGCCATTTCATGTTTTCCTAGGTTCAGATCATTTTATTTTTGTTTAGCTTTTATTTTTAGTTTCTGCTGTGATCCTTATGCTTTTTCTTGATGTTTTATTTTAAAAATTGCATTGCCAAATCCCACTATTCCCCCACCTCTCCATTTCAGGTAAGCATCTTTTAAGGGTCAGGGGGAGGTTTGGGAGGTGTTAATTATCAAAGACTGTTAAATAAAAAAAAAATGGCAAGAGTGTTAGTGTTTTAAGCATGCTTGTATTTTAAGTTTTTAAAAAACATTTAATTGTGTTTGTTGGAGTCCTTTATAAAGTTTATATCCTTGCTACCTGGCATTACATTTTATGACACACATGGCCTGGCCCAACAAAGGTCGAATCTACATTTGTCTTTCCCACCGGTGTCCGAGCCTTCTGACTCCGTCTTCAGAAAAGCTGTCTACATTTGTTTTCGGTTTTGCACCCCAACAATGCTAGCATACTTTTGCATATCCACATATGTTTATCGCCCTCTCGTGGTGGCTCCACTTTCATTGCACCTCCGCACTGTTTTAAATTAATCTTCTCCAAACAACTTTCGAACAAGCATAGAGAAAGACAGCGTCACAGCAGCACGAAACTGATTTAAAAATAAAAATACAGATTCGACCAAAGTCCCCAGATTCGACCAAAGTCCAGCCGTTGTAACAAATTAGTTTGACACCCCTGGTCTATACAATAGTAAACATATGTTATCAGCCACGTAATGTATGAAATAGCCCTCAGACTTGTTTAAAAAACATGTGGATTGAGATATGTCTGTCTTATTGGTTTTGATCTAGATCACTGGAACAAACAGTTTTGTCATACAGTCTGTCAGCTTAATATATTACAATTCCCTGAGCATCCATGTATATTGTTGGATACATATTGTTGGATGATGGCTTTGCTAAGACATTTAAAGAAA
Source organism: Gekko japonicus (assembly GCF_001447785.1). Lineage (NCBI taxonomy): Eukaryota > Metazoa > Chordata > Lepidosauria > Squamata > Gekkonidae > Gekko > Gekko japonicus. The sequence continues at coordinate 115,779 of NW_015168737.1, read as the reverse complement.
AATAGACTTCCACCTTGATTACACTAATAGCCTACATCTGTAGAGATCTGTATATATTAACATACTTCAAATACGTGACTTACTGAATATTTTTCTGATGCCCAGTCTAGCCAGTGTTTCCTCTTGGGAATCTCCGGGGAGCGATTCTTGATGCGGTTTGTAACAGCAAACTACAAGGGAAAGGAAGCAATTATGTGTGGATTAGCATGGCAAAGGCAGCATTCAGATGTTAGAATCAATTGCAACTTCACACGAGCCAGGATTCTGAACTAGGGTTCAGCGAAGGTTTAGAATTCCAGATTATGTGGAGAAAAGCAAACTCCAATTTATCAAGGCACCTGCATTTGGACATTATGATGAAACGGAGCTTGATCATACCAGGTTGTATTGTATCAGGCTTCACATGTGAAATTAGAAGGTAGGTGCACAACATGTGGGGCATGTGGAAGCACAACAAATTGCATTTGGGACCAACTGGTACTTAACTGCAGTTTTTGTACTGCAGTTTGTCATGATGCCCAAATCCAGAATGAATGATGCTTTATGCATATGAAGCCACACACTCTCCCCTCCCAGCCTAACCATTATACACAATCTCATGATTAAAGTTTTTAAAATCCCCCCCCCCAAATTACATACTTTCATTTATTTATTTCAGCCATTTGTACACCCCACTTTTCTCCCAGTTATATCAAGACAAAGGATTTGCATCCTGGGCCAAGCTCCTCTGAAACTCCAAGCTCCAGGAAGACGTACCTGTTCCCAACACCCACTCCCAATATGCTTGGCTTATATACATGAAAAACTATTTTAGAACTATGTATCAGAACCATAACTAAGAAATGAGCTCACCGAAATGCACTTGTAAACTTCAAGTAAGATATTTCCTTGGGGTGGAGTCTTTTTGTACAGCCTATTTCCAGCAATAAACACAACTGTAAAAGAATTGTAGTTTAAATGTAGAAAGTTTGCACACTGCTCTAGACCTCTGTGAAGGAAATGCCCATTGACATGTTCATGGATAGATCAGGAAGTATATCTTCTTTCATCAAGGTGTCCCTCAATATTGATTGCTTTTGTTTAGGAGTGAATGAGAAATGATGAGTGAAGCTGCATCCAAGGCAACCAGCAGGTTTTGTATGACGTGCAGCTGGTACTTATGCGAGGAAGAAATGAAGTCTATATCATCTTTGACGTGTCATGGCTTGCACCAGGGCTATTTTTGGGCAGGAACGTACAGGAACGGAGTTCCGGCTGGCTCCCGAGTTGGCCACGCCCAGCAGGAACTCATTAGCATAATAAGCCACACCCAACGGCTACATAAGGGGTGTGTGGCCTAACATGCAAAGGAGTTCCTGCTACAAAAAGAGCCCTGTCAACAAACAAGGTAAACAGAATAAGAAGCAAAAGGTGGGTGTGGCTGGATGACCACACTTCTGGTAACATGGGGGTGTGGCCTAATAGGCTAATGAGCTGTGCTGTCAGGGGTGTGGCCTAACATGCTAATATGTTTTTGCTGTTGGGTGTGGCCGGTTATGCTAATGAGTTCCTGTTGGGCTTTTTCTACCAAAAGAGCCCTGGCTTGCACACCACTATCTACGGTTTTCATATGAACGTTTGTGCCTCGATAAACAAGTATAACTTTTTTTGCAAAAATTTTGGAGAAGGGAAATAACATCTAAAATTTGAGCTAGTCCTAAATTACCCTTGTGTTTGTATGTGGATGATCTGACGCCAAATTCTGCCCACCACACAAATTTCAAAGATCTGTAACCACAGCAGCAGTAACAATAACTTATGTATTTGACTAGATTCTTTAAAAGGAACTGTGGCATTTGCTTGTATGTTTTCTGCTTCTGTGACGCACTTTTCAAACACTGGTGTCAGATGACATCCACAATGAACTGATACAGAGAAACCCCACTGTAAATATGAAGTGTCTGGGATTCTGTGGCAAGTTGTTTTTGAAAGATGAAACAAGTCAAAAACATTCCTGTAACATCAGCTGCTAGCCAATTGCATCTCCTGGTCTTCTGTTCACTGTAAAGATCCTTAGTTTAACATCAGTGCAAATGATAAAGCATTCTTGGCATTTTCTGGAATTATTTTAATCCTGGTATTCAAGATAAAACAGCTTCAAATATTCATATGGGTTGTGGAATTGGTGGTGGTGAGGGAAGGTATCTATGAAACAAGTGGACGTTTGATGATGGAGTTTATATGACTTTCAAACAGGATTAGACAAATGTATACAGGACATTTCTTGCAATAGCTAGCTTATATTCTAATAGCCAACTGTGGGCCCACTTGCAGATACTTATATCCCCCCCCCCGATTTGCAGAAAAATCTAAAAACCGGGGGGGGGGGAGTGTTCCCTACTGAGAGGAGCAGTTCACATCCTGAGCAGAATATAACTGCTGTAATCTTAAAATGGGCAATGGGCAGTGAAAGACCCTATGCAACTCCAGATTTCTGCTGAGCGGGGCTTCCTGTGTTAATGAGTGGCTGCTCACACGTACAGCTTAGAGGGAACACTGTTCCCAGCATCATTGTCCCTGGCCCAGTGCAGCTCTCTGCTATGCTGCCCCACCAGAAGGTATGCTGACACTGGTCCTGCAGGACATAAAAGATATTGAGTAAACAGTGATAAAGTTGCTCATTGCTAGGAACCTCAATGGCCACCCTCTCTAGAGCACAACATTCTTATATCCAGTTTCCTGCTGTAGCCTTCCACCTCCCCAGAAATGCTGTCCCAGGGTTCAAGTGCTAGACTTGAAGTGGGGGGAGAGTAGAAAGAAGGAACTGGCAAATATTGCCTTCCTCCACCAGCAGTGAAAACTTTTCAGTATTGGGCATGACATTCTGCAGCACTTGAGTTAACAACTTTCTTTTAACCAACTATGGTGCCCGTAAAAGCAATACTATCTCAGCAGAGTTTGGAAAATTACAGAAACTACCAGACCATCCACATATATATGACAACAACACTTTTTATCAAACAGTTGACCTTCTGTTGACTCACAAATAGCAATGTAATCTTGACGGAAGCATTTATCTAGATGTGTTTTATATATATACAACCCTTATATGTGTGTGTGTGTGTGTGTGTGTGTGTTGCATCTTGCAATTTTTAAAGTAAACAGTACAAAAGAAAAATATGAAATGCTGAAGTGTATAGAATAACAGTGCCATCCTATGCAGAGTTACACCCTTCTTAATTCAGTGAAATCAATGGATTTAGAAGGGTGTAACTCTGTCTGGGATTGCACTCTAAAACACTGAGCTCGGGTCCGGGAGACACTAGTGTCTAGCCACTTTCCATAACCTTATTAGTTAAGCTTAGGCAAGCCATTCTTTCTTCAATTCAGTCTCCCACCTTCTATAAGGTCTACTTTACATAGTTGTTGTAATGATAAGCAGAATATGAATGTGAAACACTTTGTGTTATATGAACATCATTTTTTCTTGCACATCTTTGATCTCCTAACTACCTAGCTAATATTTCTTTGCTTAGGGAAGGCATGATAGTCCAATGAGGGTATATCTGCATCACAGAATTAAATTGTTCAACAATCATATCCTTTCCTCAGAATCGCCACTGTTAAGTTTCATGGGGGGACGACGACAAAGAGGTATTGGGGTACTGAAGGGTTTGTGTGAATTCAAAGCATCATGGAACATTCAGGATTAAACAGCAAGTGTACAGGAGTTGTAAAAGCAAAGATGTCTCAAATGATCTCTGTCCTAGGGGGAAATTAGTGTTGCACCTATATCCTGCTCCTTGTTACATATGGGTTTGAAAGTGGGATGGAATGTATACCCTCTGCAAGAGGTTTCCCAATTTCAGTCTATTTCCTCTGTTGTATAAGTGACTGAACAGGAGAATAAACTGCAATTTGGGAAAGCGTGGCAGGTGGGACAGGTGCAACCCATCCTAGACACTACTGTCCAAAGTTTCCGAGGTAGGAAGTAACCCTTGAGGATTTTCCAGAGTACCCTGGTTCAAATACTTTAAGCAGTTGCTTGTACTACCTACTAGGGATGGGCATGAACTGGGAAACCCCAAGCTCAGTTCACAAACTGAACTGGGGCGTGTTCTGAACCAGTTCATGAACCCAAACCTCGAATGAGCCCGGGGTCTTAGAGGCTCCAAAATCACAAGGCATCTCCAGATGACTCTCCTCTACTTGCCCACCAAATATGATGAAGATTGGACATTGGGGGGGGGGGTCTGAGTCACAGAACCCCAAACAAGGTGAACCCAGGACAGTGCTTTTTGGGGAATGTCAGGCATGGCTTCAGGAGTGTACAGAACTGACCCTGTGTGAGCTAGAGGCATCCAATTTGTGGCACAATTCCCTGGGATGCCTCCACACATGCCTTACAAGTAACATTCAGATTGGACTGGGGGGGGGGGCTGAGTTATGGACCATTAAACAAGGAGCTCCCGGGAAAGTGCTTTTTGGAGAGATGTCAGACACAGGTTCAGGAGTATATAAAATGGACCCTGTGTGAGCTAGAGGCATCAAACTTGCGGCGTACCTCCCCAGGCTGCCCCCCCCCAACATGCCCTATCAGTTACATGTGGTTTGGACTTGGGGGGTCTGAGTTATGGGCCCCTAAACAGGGTGCCCCAGGAAAGTGCTTTTAGGGGAGATGTCAGGCATGGTTTCAGGATAGACCATGTGTGAGCTAGAGGCATTGAACCCATAGCACATCTCCCTGGAATGCCCCCCACATGCCCTACAATTGGATTTGGGGAGATGAGTTATAGCCTGCCAACGAATGTGCCCCCCCCACGTGCTTTCTGGGAAAATCTCAAGTGTGGGTTCTGGGCCACAGAACAGGCAGGACGGGCCCTACATGACCAAGTAGAGGGGAGGCATCAGAGTTGCAGGGTCAGGTGAGCTGGAGAGGAGGAAAGGGAAGGCAGGCACGCCAGGCAGGAATTCTGCAACAAGGCAAGATCAGCCCCCAAGGAGAAGCTCTACAGGTAGCGTGATCAGAGGGCACAGCAACCTTGCCCGCCCCCAGGAGCCACCCACTCAGTTGTAGTTGGCTGCATTTCCTGGGCCATCCTCCCACCACAACCAAGGTGCTTGCTGGGCAGGGCCTACCCTCCTGCCCTGCCCGCTGCCTGGGAGCCACCCACAGCATTGCCCACCCTTCATCACCATATGGCTCACTCTACAGGCAATTTTGAGAGTTGTGGATAGACATTTAATAAGTGGGGAAGGAGAAGTGCTCTAAAATCAGAAAGCTGCCCAACCTATATTACATGAGACTCCTGAACATACTGTGGAGAAACTTGAAGGACACTTCAACTGTGCCTCTGAGGAGCACATCCTTGGAAGATCAGCACAAATGGCTTGGGAAGATGGAGAGGGAGATGGGGTGGAATGTATGTAGAAATGATAAACTTGTCATTAAAATGTACAAACTCTTGTGGAAATTTGAGGGTGAGGAAGCACAAGTGAAAGATTCCATGATAGAAAGGGTTTAAAAACCTTGGGCATGATATACAAATAGAATAATGGGAAAATATGTGGCTACAAGAACTGAAATTTTCATTAAGTTCTAGGGATTTCATTAAATTAAGAGATTTTTAAATGAGATGGTGTGCCAGTAGTATATGTCTTTGGAGAAATTGGCTCACATGTGTGGAGGTACTTCTACTGTGTGTTGGAACTTTAAACAACTTGAGGAACCTTTCACCATATGTGGTGGACTTGCAAGAATACAAAGAAATTTTGGTTACAAATACGTTTATTAATTCTGAAGATTTTAAAGACTAAAATACAATTGAGACTGGTTTTTTTCTTTTGGGATTAAAGGACAAAAAGCTGGAAAGACATCATGGAACTTTGTACCTCTATATGACAATGACAGCAAGACTATTATACACACAAAAATGGAAGGGTACAACATTCCCTATAATGCAGGACTGCTTGGAGAAGATGCTGGCACTTAGTTGATTAGAGAAAAGACAACTACTTTGGAAACCCCTTGTGGACTTTTTGTGTGAAATAGATAATAATGATAATAATGATTTGATGATTTGTGGGATTCAAGGAATACACAATTTAGATGAAAGCAAAGGAGAAGTAATTTTAGCATAGAGTAAGACAAAATTTAGTGACTACATATATTTTGGTAGCAGGGAAAATCGGAAGCCTTCCTTTCCTTTAATCTACGTGCTTTTTCTTTCTTTGCCATTCTGTGCTCTTTTTTTTTGTTCTGATATGACTAAAAAAATCTGAGAGGCAAAAAGAGGTAGATGGAGGTGTAAATCATAACATTTGCAATTCTCTGTTGTCATGTCTCAAGATTTGTATTGGAGAAACACTACATGAAGCTCAATCTGGAAGTCATGACAGGTTGAGACAACAAAAGTGCACATGCACAGAATGTCTGGAAGACTTGGAAAAGTAATCTCAGGGTGTACAAGAAGATGATGTGGATCATATGTTGGTCACCCAAAGAAATGTGCTCAGTCACATGGAAAATGGTGGCCTTACAGGGCCGTTCGTTTACAGCTGGAAGCCATTGCAGTTTATGTGGACCTTGCCATGGTGCTTGAAACACAGCATTTCCTTCAAGATTTAATAGCAAGACAACAAGACAAGGCGAGATTTAAAAGTTTACTATGGTGTGATTAATCGCTTGTAAATGACCTTTTTAATTTACAAAAGTAATTGGCTTCCTATTGTTATTGGACAGGTAACCTTTGAGAAGATTTGAGGTGCTCCCAAGCCCAAGGGTGTCCCTCCCCACCAGTGCATCTCACGTGACAGGCAAGTCTGTGACCAGCATCTATAATCCCACAGTGAATCCACACTCAGTAAAAACGCCAGGAGGATTTTGACACTGCCCAGTTATCATGTTGCCGGGAGGTAGACAGGAAAACCCGGGGGCAGAGGACACATCGGGTACATAGTCTCTGGAGTACGTGACCACCATTTATAATGCCTGGGTGAATCCAGAATGGCTACACATGCCAGGAGGATTTTGGCACTGCCCAGTTATCGCATTGCCAGCAGGCAGATGGAGTGGCCATGGGTGCAGAGGATACTTTGGGTCTGTAGTCTATAGGGCACGTGATTTGCATTTATAATCACAGAGTAAATCCACATGGGTTAAACACACCAGGAGAACTTCAGCCCTGCCCACACTGAACAGAGGTGGAGAGTGGACCCCCATGGGAAGAATGACATGGAGTTCATGACTGGCATGGCAGTGTGGGAGGATTTGGCTGTGGGCAGTGATCACGTTGGAAGCAGGCAGAAAGAAGGCCATGCTAGCTCACGACACAGAACCTGTGGGACTGGAAGAAACCTTCTGGGGTGAAACTGGAACACAGTTGGGGACCTGGACTAGCTGCGCTCACACCCCAAACCATGCCCAGTAATCACGTTGCCAGCAGGTGGAGTGACGAGGATAGCTGCAGCCAGGGGATGATGGTGGCAAGGTTGAGGAGTAGAATGGACATGGAAAACCAATGTAAGACCCAGGGAAAAAGCTTGTCCAGCTATCAACTTTACAGTTGGACATCTGTGTTGTGTTTGGTGATGAAGCTCCCCCCCTGACGGGACACAGAATGGTACATGACCATCCTCAGTCTAAAATGCTGGAAATAGAACAACTTCTCAGCTGAGTGTGACAAGGGTGAAGGCTGCAGTCACCCTGACAGTGGTGTGTGTGGAAGGGAGGGGTTGGCCAGGAGGCATGGAGCACTGTGAGAGGCCTTTTCGGGGAAGAGCCATCACAAACAGAGAAGAAAAAGAAGAAAAGATTGGATTTATACTTCACTACCCAAAGGAGTCTCAGAGCGGCTGACAAACTCCTTTCCCTTCCCCTCTCCACAACAGACACCCTGTGAAGTAGGTGGGGCTCAGAGAGCTCTTGACAGGAACTGCTCTTTTTCAAGAACAGCTCTTATCAGAACTTCGGTTTGCCCAAGGTCATCCAGCCAGGTGCAAGTGGAGGAGTGAGGAATCAAACCCGGTTCTCCCAGCTTAGAGTCTACGCACTTAACCACTACACCAAACTGGATCTCTAAAACTGGATCATGTACATATAAATTACATTTGTAAATGCATACAATTAGAAATCAACTGGGAACAGAGACATAAGAAGAAGAAGAAGAGATTGGATTTATACCCCGCCCTTCACTACCCAAAGGAGTCTCAGAGCGGCTTACAATCTCCTTTCCCTTCCCCTCCCCACAACAGACACCCTGTGAGGTAGGTGGGGCTGAGAGAGCTCTGACAAAAACTGCTCTTTTTCAAGAACACCTCTGACAGAACTATGGCTTGCCCAAGGTCATCCAGCCAGGTGCAAGTGGAGAAGTGGGGAATCAAACCCGGTTCTCCCAGATTAGAGTCTGCACACTTAACCACTACATCAAACTGGTCAGGGGATGCCTTGAGGCCCAGCATCCATCAAATGAAACTGACACCCAAACTCAACAACAGGTTTCCTAGTGTAGCAATTTCAGAGAGCTGAGAGGTGAAGAGTTAACTCTTCACTGGAATGGAGGCTGCTCCCTCCTCCCCCTTCACTTTGATTGGCCAGCGCCAGCTGAGGAGAACTATATGATTAGCTGAGTCCTGAGGGCATTGGAGTTTTTTTAGTCATTCAGCTAGTTGGTCTTTTGGAAGTCAGACAGTCAGTCAATCGGCTTCTGACAGAACCGGTTGGAGTCAGTCAGTAAGACCAGGTCAGTCAGACAGGTTCACTTTTGGAGTGAAGTGAAATAACTGTTTTCAATCAATTCTGAGGAAGAATTCAGTATCAGAACTGAACATCTAAGAGTCAGCCTAAAATGAAGTTCCTATTACAAAGACATCAGTCTGGGATTGAGATTTTGGCAAGGGGATTGGATAGTATACTGAAACTCCCATTCAGGCCAAAAGAAAAGGGTAATATCTTCTGAGGAGAAGAATAATTCCTGCCCAGTTACACAAAGGGTTTTGCTCTGAGGAGACCCCTGTTCTGTTGTGAAGAGGATTGGATTGAGAAACATCATGATATTGAAATAAACTGTGTTTTCAAAAAAAGAGACCATCTCCAGGAAACCTGAAGAGTCACAGGAAACTATATGAAGAAACATTGTAACTGTAACTAAAATACTCAAATGCCTTTCACTGTTAAGATCCAAGAATATACAAAAATAAGCTTCAGCAACACTATTTTGATTGTTAAAAGACATATGATCTGTATAAACAATTTTTACTTTAGCATTTCCAACCGCTGACTACACCTATTCAATCCCTGCCTGATAAATAAAACCGATATTTTTGTTTAAATGTTATACTGTCTCAAGTGCCATTTGAAAGGGAAAAACAAGAGGTCTCCTGCTTGTCCCATCAAGTTCCTGGGCTAGGCTAAAAGACAAATTAGATCTGTGTGACGGGTAGGACAGACAGACTTTTAAAACAATAACTAAATCCACACTATTTGGGGCTGCTCAGGCACAGTTGGGAACAATTTTTTTGGCAGGAAAACCTGCCTGATAGTGGGGAAATGCCAGGAGTTCATCATACAATATTTGAGAGAACAGATTAAATGGGAGGGGATGGCTCCAGATGGAATGAGCTTTGTCACCTTGCTGGCAGGCAGAGTAGAGGGGAGCCATTGAAAGAGGGGAAAGACCCCCAGGCACCCAGATCTCACAAACAAGGAGGGAAAGAAGGAAGATCCTCCCAAACCTGTCCCCTGGACATGCCCCCCATGCATGCCACCCATGTAGCCAGTCATTGCCACCCTGACAGCAGAGAGCAAGCAAAAAGGGATGCCTTGACCCAGGGATGCTGATGAAGAGCAGGAGGACCCAACAACCAGCCCAAGTCATGGGGGGAAAGACCAGGCAACCAGTGAGCAGTCACCTTGACAGCGTCATGACTGAAGGCCAACGCATATTCCCTCCCAACACCCAGAAGATATCTTGTAGCCTGCTCCAAAAGGAGGCCCTTGCCCCTGCCAGATCCAGCAAGCAACATCTCCATAGCAATGTGGGAGATGGGATACCTGCAGCCACCGTGCCAGTGAGGAGCATGAAGGGGCTTGGCTGGGCACAGGGAATGAAGGGAAGGCCCTCTCGGACAAGAAGGGGAGCCACCAAGCACCGAAGGAAGCAGCGTGTACGGACTTCCTGGCTTGATAAACCCAAGGCATCACTTGCAAGGATGACACCATGGGGCACCACATCTGTTTGGTTTGTTTTTTTTAAATCCCCGGAGGGATATTTTTATTATTTTTATATAAGACTACCAAACTACAAAGAAAATATAAGGGAAGGGGACTACATCTAAGGATAAAGGAAAGATAACCACACTATAATAAAAACCCAAGAGGAGATCATATCCGTGTTAATCTGTTATTAATAAAAGTGTTAGTACAACAATATACCTGTAGAGTTCTTGTTTGTCTCGGCTTCAATGTTAGTATATTAGTTATTGTGAGAGAACTTTCTGAGCATCTTCTTGTTATTTGCTTCAAAAGGCCATTTTCAGAGTCCTTCTGCCTTTACTTCGGTTATCTGTCTCTGAAATCATATGTAGCTTTCATTGCGCCTGCACCCGTTTCTACAGCAGAGTCTTCATCCATTTCAGAGGTAGTGGAGTCACTTGGTTTTGATTCTTCCTCTTTGGATTCTTCCTCCGATCCCAACTGATGTCTCAAAGATTCTTTGGCTTTAAAAATGGAGTCAATCTTTTCTCTTTTGTTGTTGGTTTTAAAGATACCCTCTGAGATCACCCACATGTACAAAATTCCATTGGTTTGAAGAAAAGAAATTAAGTCCTTATAGCTTTTCCTCTTTTGGCGAATTTCAAATGGAATGTCTTTTAAAGTTTTAATGTTTATATTCCCCAGTTTCAGTGGAGTTGCTGAAGTCACTTTTAAAATAGCATCTCTGGTCTGTCTTGAGAATCTGACCACAATTTCTCCAGGCAGGCTATTTTTTAAAATATAATTGGAGTATGCCCTATAGGCAGTCTCCATCTCTTTTACTCAGATCCTCCTTTTCCGAATCAGGCACTCCCTGGAATCTGAGAATCATATTGGCTTTGTCCATTTGTAGCTGTAACAAACAGTTTTCTTGGAAGTTTTGTTTTGCTTCAACTTCCCCCATTCTTTTCTTCATTTTCTTACTTGTGGTGTCTATCTCTTTAATTCTCTCAGTCATATGCTGCACCTTCTTCTCCGTTTCTGCCAGTTGGAGCTGCTGGGATGCGAAGTTTTGATTCAAGGAAGTCAGTTGCTGGTTAATACCATCGAGTTGCTCCATCACCGGCTTGAGCATATCCGTTAACATTTTCATGACGTCCGCTCCCTCTTCCGGTTTTGGGCTCTGACTACCTGCCAGTTTCATTTTAAACTTTCTTTGCGAGGCTGCCATTTTATACGATTGTTTACAATTCCAAACCGCTTCTCGTGGACTCGAAAAATCGTCGCCTCAATGTCGGCGCTCAAGTAAGTCTCTCAAAACAAGATCGCTGATCATTTACCCCCCTGCCCCTTCGTTTCGCTTATCTGTCCCTTCACATAAGAGGCGTCCCTCTTTGCGCTCAGCTTTTCCCACGGGGGGGGGGTAGTTTGCTTTTAAATTATTCTGCTTATTTTGAACTCACGTTCATTGTCGGTCATTTCTCTGACCTCGCTCGCAGTAATCGATATTCCGTTCGATCTCCAGTGCTTGTCCCAGTCGAATCAGCTTGTGCCCGAGGGCCACACAGCGGCAGGACCGTCAGGGTGGAAGGAAGCCTCAATTCTCCGGCATTGAGCCGTCAAAGAGGCTGCCCTTCAAAAGCCCTCTGGCCTGGAGCCTATCGCAAAGGCTCCATGTGAGTGCTACTTGAGGTAGCACCCCTCCATACCGCTGGTGTGCGGGTCGCTCCCCCGAGGTCCGGGGAGAACGACCGCCATCGCTGATCCACAGACTGGAAGAATGGGCACCACATCTGTTGATGTAACAGCTCCCCCCACCACAAGGGGTCTCTCACATGTACCACATGTTCTTGCCAGTGCCCCCCCCCCAAACACTAGAACTTGAAAGGCATCCGTGAACAAAGTGCCCACTCCCCACACCCCATGCCCAGGACGGATATCCCAAGCTGCCATGCGTGGGTACTGGGGCATTTGACACAGGCTATTGTGCCCTGGGATCTTTTGAAGTGCCCTAAGTCACCAAACCCTTAAGTGTCTGCCAAGCCTGGCTAGCGTGACAAAAGGTGCAACCTCTGTGCTGTGGTCATGGATCGATGGAAGTGCCAAATCTACCCAAAGGTTATGTGACGCCAATGAGTCATAACCGTGGTCTGTGAAGGAAGAGAAGTTACCATGGAAAGGAAGACAAGTGGGCAGGGGAAGCAGAAGGACTCCATTGGACAGCTGTACCTACCCATCTCTCCTGGAACCACCCTGCCAGTGCTGCGGGAGAAAGGGGACAGTCCCGCAACCATGTTTCCTGGCCAGGTGTGCTGTGCAACTATCCCAAGGCCGGCCCTTCCCAGGTGTGTCCTCTCAGTAAGGAGACCCACACAACAGCACCTGCAGTCTCGGGGACCTCAACCAGCTTCCATCATCCCATTCCTGGGTAGGATCCGTCTGGGGGGCGGGGTTCATGGGGTGATTTACACAGGCTACTTTCAGTGCCTGGAATCACTAGAAGTCCCTTCAATTGCCTGAACATGACATGAAGCACACAGTAGTGTGAGGTAGATGTTGGCATGTGAATCAGGTGTTCTGCAATGAGAAGGAGGCTATTGGTCCCAATGGTTCTTCTGGGTGAGTTTGATGTTGTCTGGTTTGGCTGTGGGGCAAGCCTGACCTCAGCTCTCAAGGGGGTCAGAATTGGCAGGCTCAAGGGGCTCCACAAGGTACTCCCTGACCATCACCTCCACGGAATCCTCCACCATTGCATGCCTGGCACACCCAGCACTGCTCCTGACCTCCCACCTCACACCCAACAACCAGAAGTGGGGATTCTGGCTCGCCTGTCTCTTATTGGGCCATGAACCCTCCCCATCCATCCTGTATACCCCTCCCCCCTCCTCACACTCCTCCTCCTCTTCCCCTCAGCTTCCTCCGCTCAGTGTTGCCCTCTGACCACGTCCACGGAGCTGGAAACTATACACCTCATGGCTCAAGTCAGGTTTCCACTGAACAAGCTGTGTGTTACAAAGCTGTCCTTGATGTGGGGGTTGCACACACACGACAGAATGTACTCTCGCTCCTTGCAGAGAGAATGCAGCCTCTCAGTGATGCCTGCCCAGAAACTGTTGGCCAAGACCCTGACCTGGGGGGGGGGGGAAACCAGTGTCCCCTTCAAGGTCCAGCTGCCCTGTGGAGTCCAGCACCTGTGCCAGCCCTCAAAAGAGAGGGATGATTTGCCCCAGGCTGGTGGTCATATAATCTTGGAGCTGGAAGGGACTGAGGCAAAGTTGAATTTTGCGATACCTTTAAGGGTTAACGTTAAAATAATGGTCTTCCTTGCAGGTGGCGTTAACTGGCCACACCAGCCTGCTTCCTTATCATTCCTCAAGGACATAACACCACGGTCGTAAATTAGTTTCGTATGAGACTTGTTCCTTGAGACGGGAGGGGTAGGAGCATGGTGTATGATGTAAGGTTCTGGAACCATCCCGAAGCAGTGGGTATTGATTGGTTTGTCATTCTCACCTGACTCCCAGGGGTCATTTCCTGCAGGAGCGCACAGGAGCAGAGCTCCAGTAGTAAAGAGCCCAGGGGGTGGGAACATGCAACAAGCCCCAACCCCTGCTCCCAGCAGCCCTCAGTCAGAGCAAGAAGTAGCCAGGTAAGCTGCAGAGCCCCACCCCCGGCCCCCATGGTCCAAAACAGTCCAGTGGCACCTTTAAGACCAGGTTTTATTCAGGTACAAGCTCTCCCTCCTCTGTGATGACAGATCTGCATGTTCTCCCCCCCCCTCAATAGCTAGGAATCCAAAAGAGTCCAGTGGAGCCTGAGCGGTGGGTGTTGCCCTCTGACACACTTCCGGTGATGTCAGGGGGTGTGGAATATGCAAATAAGTTATGCTAATGACTGGGAGTAGAGCGTGGCCGGTGGACGGGAAAGAGCCGAGCAAGCCAGCGAGAAAGGCTTGAGCAAAGCGGCCAGCAGCGGCAGGGTCCCCTGCTTAGCCCACCCGGGAAGGGTCGAGAATGCAAGTGAGGGGCTGGGGGTGGAGGAGGGAGGAGGAGGGATAAGGGAGGGTTGCTATCGGGGGGGCTAGGAAACACGCAGATTTGCCCTCACAGATGAGAGATTCTACCGAAAGTTGAGATTTTCCTAGTACCCAAGGAACGTGAAGAGAAACTCAAAAACAGTCGAAAGAAAAGGGCTTCAATGGGACAGTTGAAGCTCCAAGCAGATTTGCAACACAGTTGGGGGGGGGGAGAGATAGAGGACTCCACACTGGCTCCGCTTCCAAAATTCCCACCAATCCACTGGAGGCAAAGGAACTGCTCTAGTGTGGCTAAAACTCTCCATTGCGATCCAAAGCCAAGGGATTTCTTCAGCAGACAAGGGAGTCTTTGAAAAGCGGATTTTCCCCCCTAGAAAGAACCCCCTCCTCCCTTTTTAATGTTCTCGATGCTTTGAGGAAAAGGCAGTGAAGGAGGGAAACAATCACTGGCTTGGGCTTCTGCTTCTCATTTTCTCTCTCCCCCAAATCACTTCAAGCTGCAGAGTTGCTTCCCTGAACTTCCATAAGAGGGACGACTCAGCAAATCTTTCGTTGCTTTGCGCGCTGCTCTCCCCACACCCCTCAGGAACCAACCCAAATGACACCTACCCTTAGAGAAGAAGGAAGAATGGCTTGAGGAGGAGAATGAATTCTCAGTGCATCGCTGGGGGTGCCGACCCTGTGCTTGTTTGCTGCTGTGAGGCGGTCGTGTTGGAGTTACAGTTGGGGGGAGTGCTCCACAGTTGGGGGAGTGCTCCCTCTGAGGAAGGAGCTGAGCGAGGTGGGAAGCTGCAAGTGCGGCGGAGCATTTGTGTGTGAGAACAGCACCCTCATGCCGAGAGATTCTACCTCAATAAGTCGCAGTCTTAAAGGTGGCACTGGACTCCTTTGGGTTGCTATCTGGGGGGTGGGAAACACACAGATCTGCCCTCACAGGAGGGAGAGATTCTCCATGAATAAGCCTTGGTTGGGACGAGGCGTAAGGGCGGATGACGTTGAGAGGGAAGTTGGCCAAGAGAGTGGCTCTTCCTCCTGCCTTTCTTCGATGCGTGCAGGGGTGTGTGATTTAGGCTTAGGAGCAGGGAGAGGGAAGTGGATGGAGGAGTGCAAAGTGGAGGAAGGGGAGAAGTGATGGGGGGAGGGAAAGTGGCATGAAGGCAGGAGGAAGGGTGCTTTCATCTCCCGCCGCCCCTTTTCTGAAGAACTGGCTGTGCACTGCGAGTGACTCACAAAGGAAGCACCTCCCCAGCCACAAACGGGGTCCCTCTCTCCAGCGAAGCGGCAGCTCTCTGCTGCTTCCCTCCGGCTGCAGGCAGGCGGGACCCCGGCCACCAGAGACAGCTGCCTGTAGCAGCACCCCAACAACGAGGATGGCCTTTTGGTTGCCAGCCCTGCTGGGAGCCCTGTAAGGGCTGCTGGAAGCAGGGGGTGAGGCTTGGTCATGTGCCCACCCCCCAGGCTCCTCACTCCCGGAGCGCCGCTCCTGTGTGCTCCGGCTCGAACCAACCCCTGCTTGAAGAGCTGCCATACAGAGGATGGTGCGGAATTGTTTTCTGTTGCCCCAGAAGGTTGGACAAGAACCAACGGTTGAAAATAACTCAAAAGACTTTTCAACTCAACATTAGGAAGAACTTCCTGACAGAGCGGTTCCTCAGTGGAACAGGCTTCCTCAGGAGGTGATGGGCTCTCCTTCTTTAAAGGTTTTTAAGCAGAAGCTAGATGGCCATCTGACAGCAATGCTGATTGTGTGAACTTAGGCAGATCATGAAAGGGAGGCCAGGAAAGGTTGCATCAGTGCTTAGTTCTCGTGGCCCTTTCTTACATGCCCAGGGGAATGCTGATCACCACTTCAGGGTCAGGAAGGAATTTTCTCCAGACCAGTTTGGCCAGGGATCCTGGAGGTTTTTTGCCATCTTCTGGGCGTGGAGCAGGGGTCACTGGGTGTGTGGAGGGGGAGGTATTTGTGAATTTCCTGCATTGTGCATGGGGTTAGACTAGATGATCCTGGAGGTCCTTTCCAACTCTATGATTCTATAAATCACAACACAGAGGAACCCAGGGCAAAGCAAAGCCCCCTCTACCCTGAGCTAGGTAATCGATCCCCCCTTCACGGCCAGCAGCAAAGCTCTTTTGTATGAGTACACCCTCTCTGCCCGAAACCCCCATGTCAACAAAGCAAATGCATAGACACCCTAAACTTATATAGATCATCCCCTCCCACTGTGATGAATGGAAAAGGAACTCCGTTATTGACAGGCGACAGTAGCTGTCAAGCTTTGGAGGGTCTGTATTTGTGTTTCTAAGGCTGGAAAACGTCACCACCCCCAAAATCGCCTAGCAGTTTCATGCCAAAGGTTCTGGGTGGGTTCCATTTTCCGAGCTGTTCCGAGCAGCACCCAAAAGTTCAGAGATTTTTCTGACAAACACGTGATCACTGAACCTCAGCTTGCAAGCTGTGAACCGAGCAAAGTTCAGTTTGGATTTTGGCTCATCATATGTTTCATGCCCATCTCTACTACTACTGTGTTCAGCTGACTGTTGATGAACATTTATTATGTTTACCTCTTGAAATGTCTCATAATCAATCGATTATTCCTTGAGGAATGCTCACAAGTGACCTAAAGTACCAGTTCAGCACACTAGCCCTCTTAAATGATAATCCTGGAAGCTGTAGTTCTCTGATCGAGGCTAGGAAATCTTAGGAATGCTAAGAATTCTCTTTTTGAAGCATACTAACCCAAATCACAATCCCCAAAATTCTTCATGGGAAGCCATGTCTACTGGTATAAAACTAATACAAAACTAGATTATATTATAGATACATGCTTAATAGCAGTTGGCAGTTGGATTTGCTTAACCCAAGCTCTGCCAATAGTACCTGGACCGAAAACTGTCAAAACATTAACTGTCCAGGTCAAATCTACGAATGCTGTAGTAGTGACAATTGGGTGTGAATCAAATATTAAAGACTGTGTAAATTGTTGTATTGTTTCTGTGGCTGTTGGTATAAAGTTCATATACTTCAGGTAATAACATATTGCCAAGTGATAGATGGTAACGTTGTCAATGGTGCATTACTGCATCTAGTACTTACCAAGAGCTATAACCATCAGAATAGCAGGAACTCCAAAAGCCAGAGCAAAGCAGTCTCTTCCAAAGCACTTCACATCTCCTAAGACAGTGAGAAAGAGTACTCAATTTCAGATCTGTTTCCTATCACTTTCATCCTTTAGGTAAAGGTAAAGGTTTCCCTTGCTCGAAAGCCAGTCGAATCCAACTCTAGGGATGGTTTCCAAGCTCATCTCCATTTCCAAGCCGAAGAGCCAACGCTGTCCAAAGACATTTCCGTGCTCATGTGGCTGGCATGACTAGACGGCAAGGCGCATGGAACGCTGTTACCTTCCCACCGAAGCGGTACCTATTTATCTACTTGCAATTTCTTGCTTTCAAACTTCCAGGTTGGCAGGAGCTGGGGCCAGAGATGGGAGCTCACTCCATCTTGTGGCACTCGGGTCTCAACTGCTAAACTACCGACCTTCCGGTCTGCAGTTCATTGTCTTAACCACTTGAGCCACCGCAGCCTTTACCATAATGAAAAAACAAAGGATTTACGTTATCACTTCCCCCACCCCAAGTCATAACATTTTATTTTCTAGTGGATTCGCATGCATTGAATTAGTTACCAAAATGTCAGTGTGAATGCAGATCTGGAAATATCATGTCTGGCTTCAGATACATTCAAAAGGTTTTCAGGATGGGGCATTCTAAGGATGCACTGAATCATTCAGAAAACCAGTTGGCCAGGGCTCTTTTTGTAGAAAAAGCCCAGCAGGAACTCATTAGCATAATAGGTCACACCCAACAGCAAACTCATTAGCATATTAGGCCACACCCTGACGCACCGCTCATTAGCACATTAGGCCCCACCCCCATGTTACCAGAAGTGTGGTCATCCAGCCACACCCACCTTTCCCTTCTTATTCTGTTTACCTTGTTTGTTGTCAAAACCCAGGACTTTTTTTGTAGCAGGGACTCCTTTGCATGTTAGGCCACACACCCCTAATGTAGCCAATCCTAATGAGTTCCTGCTGTTGGGTGTGGCCTATTATGCTAATGAGTTCCTGCTGGGCGTGGCCAACTCAGGGGCCAGCCGGAACTCCGTTCCTGTGCGTTCCTGCCCAAACGTAGCCCTGAGTTTGACACAAATCCATTGCTATTCAATGCACTATGAAGTTCTGCAGAAGGTTACTATCTGTTTGACCTGGATGGGTTTCATTAATGACACTAACAACAGTTCTAGCCGATGAGGATGTTGTGAAGAAATCACACAGATGCACCAATTTATAAATATACCACACCGGCAAGAGCCAACATTGGTCTGGTCAGTGCCTGCTCCATCTTCTATCAATCAAACAGTAGCCAGGAAACACACTCTGAGAGTAAAGCATCAAGAATCCCTCGTTTGAATCATCTGGTACCTTGCATCAAGTGGGACTTCAAACCATTACCTTTACCCAGGGGTCATTTCGTAGAAAAAGAGCTGCAGGAGCTCATTAGCATAACTCATTAGCATAACTTATTTGCATATGCCACACCCCCTGACATCACCGGAAGTGTGTCAGAAGGCAACACCCACCACTCAGGCTCCACTGGACTGTTTTGGATTGCTAGCTATGGGGGGTGGGATGCGCAGATCTGCCCTCACAGAGGAGGGAGAGCTTGTATCTGAATAAAACTTGGTCTTAAAGGTGCCACTGGACTGTTTTGGATTGCTATCTATGGGGGGGGGGATGCGCAGATCTGCTCTCACAGAGGAGGGAGAGCTTGTACCTGAAGGCGGGCCGGGGGGGGGGGCTCTGCAATTTACCTGGCTGCTTCTTGCTCCTTGTGGCCCAACTGAGGGCTGCTGGGAGCAGGGGGTGGGGCTTGTTGCACGTCCCCGTCCCTGGGCTCCTTACTGCTGATAGAATATTGACTTCTATATTTTAGAGGCTACATCCTTATTTCGGCCTCACAACTCTGCCTTTCTGTGTGTGCATGATATTGTGTCATTTTGTTTGCAGTGGGATTAAGGCTGTGGTCACTCATGCAGTTTGTGGCACTATAGTGGTGTTACCTGAGTGGAACAAATGTAGGGTTGCCAGCCTCCAGGTGGGGCCTGGAGATCCCTCGCTTTTACAACTGATCTCCAGCTGACAGAGGTCAGCTCTCCTGGATAAAATGACTGCTTTGAAGGGTGGACTCTATGGCACTGTACCCTGCTGAGGCCCCTCCTCTCCCCAAACCCCGCCCTCTCCTGGACCCACCCCCAAAGTCTCCAGATATTTTCCAACCCAGACCTGGCAACCCTAAACAAATGGGCCTCTCCAGAAGAGGACAGCTGCCTCCTGTGGTGCAGTCATTGGCAGCCCGTGCTGTTCCACAGTGGAAGTGGAGTAAACAAATACCGAGGAAAGTCCAGTATGAACTGATTGTTTGCAATTCCCTCCAGGTTTTCCGATGTCTGAACTCTCCTGCAGTGAAAGGAACCTGGAAGGGACGTCAGAACTTGCAGATTGTCAGGTCCCACAGCAAACAACGGAGTACACACTTGCAAGAAGGTTTTACTTTATTGAAGCCATGGAGCACTTGAACAGAAGCACTGTTCAGAATAATGTTAGTTCAGTGTGCTGGGAAGGTTAAAGCAAGTTCATAATTATTACAGCCAATAAACATGGTTCCTGCGCGCGCCTAGAGAGCGTTTTGCGCGCCTAAAACCTTGGGAAAGCAACTGCTACTTTATTATCAATAAAATACGTTTCTCACAGTTTCCACTAAAGACAAAGCAAAGCTCTCGCTCTCTTCCACCTGTGACCTTGGATAGATAACTTTACAGCAAAGCATGGCTGGCGTATGCTATCAAGAATGCAGAGTTACTAGGGAGATATGCGCATGACAAGCTGAGCGCATCCATGGAGGGGGGGGGAATACAGAGAGAGGATCAAAGAGACAGGAATAAACATTTGGCAGCTTGCTGACACAGATCCATTTCTGCCTCTGTGGGTTTTTTAAAAAAGTTGCTGCCCATATGCGCATACACACATCTATCCACCCGCATTTAAATAGAACCCACCCTTGCAGCTCATCCTGTGGTTGAAGTGCAACACTAATGTGGATGCTCCCTCATGGGACAATAAATGGGAAGATAAAGACAAGACATCTGGATGGAATGCTCCACTACACCTTGAAGCGGTACAATTTGAGGCACCACCATACTTTGCCAAGCCGCCAGTGTGACCACTGTCCAGGAAGTGAGATGTTGGTTTGTGACTATAAAGTTTCTGATCTGCGGTGGGGACCACTCGAAGCTGCTCAGGATATTGGATTTCTCAACACAGTTGCCATGCAAGTCACACAAAAAGGCCAAGGGTTTAAGGAAATGGACTTCTTGTTCTCATAAAAATGAACATTAAGAGAGAAAATATCCCTGTTTCACTCCACCCCATGCCACTGTATTTATTTGGCTGAGTAATGACTGGTGTTGAACTGCAAAGTTTTATAGAAACGGAGGTTTTGCCCAGTGTAAAAATGTACTCGGTGACAGCAGCTTGCCATTGTTAACTCTGGTAAACAAATTTGATTTCTGCCTTTTTACTGCAAAGACAGGAGCAGGAAGGTCTTCATACCTAACCACATCAATCAAAATGAACAGATTTTCAACCATACAAGTACAAATTAAAAGAGAACAACCTTTCTGTGACAGAAACACTTATGATACTGTCATTTGAAAAGTGATATCTTGGGGCACAGGTATTGTGCCCACATGTAGAGAGAGTCCCTTACAGCATAAAAAACCACCCCACGCCCAGAGTACATAGGGGCTCAGCATGCCAGACCATTATTGGGCACAAGAGGCCTATGTGAATGTATATGCCCATCCAGCCCTCCTCTCATCAAGGAATGGATACTCTGAGCCCAAGATTCTTGACCAATTGGAGGGGGAAACTTGTGTGGGCTTCCCTTTCACAGGCTTCCATTTGTCAAACTGCCCTTTGTCAGACAAAATATCTTCACGTGTCCTTTGCTTGTGTTCAAATGACAAGGATGGAGGGGCAAGAAATTTCTGGTATGCTATGGGGATCAGTTCACATGCCTTCATGGGACAAAATTGTGCCCACTTTGTTCAGTGCTAGATGCACATCTGTTACTGGTTTTAAACATATGCTCTGCATTCTGAACAGTAACGTCAACAAGGCCAAATGACAACATCCTAGAGGTTCCAAAGGAGCCTGCAATTTCCTTCATTCAGAAGCCACGAGGATAATTTAGCTAAGGCAAAACAGTCATGGTGCAGCTATTTCCCATTACTGAAGTCCACTAGCACCTTAAAAACCAACAAGATCTCCAGGGTATAAGCTTTTGAGAGGCAAAGCTCCCTTTGTTAGATAGCTTTAAGGTGCTACTGGGCTTAGATCTTGAATCGTGCTCTTCTACAGCAGACCAACATAGCTGCACCTGAAACTAATTCCCATAGTTATTCAAAATCAATACTAACCTCTCAGCAGAGGAGTAATGAAAGTGGAGAGCAAGCTTCCTGCATTAATGGAGAGGTAGAAGACAGAGAAGAACGTGCTCCTTTCCTGAACCTAAAATGAAACAAGAGCACATAAGCATCACAGATTTTAAACAAACCTGGCCCCAGATTTGCAAAACGGCCTCTCTCAGCACATTGCTGGGAATTATACATTCATACTAACATCAAATAATATATAAGGGTAAAATAAAGACAAGACGTAAGTTCTTTCCCTCTCCCATCTATATGCATGCATACCTAACTGGAAGAAAAGTTGCCCTTCTACTCTTGTACTGAAAAAGGGGTGGGTGGGTGCAGTTTGCGAAGAAAGAAGGATTTACTTATTCAGAATATGCATCATAATTTAGTACCCAGTATAGCTTCAACCAATCCAACCTGGCAGTACTTGACAGCTCATCATGCCTAGACAAGATTCCCAGCAAAACATACTTAGAAAAAGTAAAATAGAATGGTGTGGGAGAAGTTAGTCAAGTGAGAAGTCCTGTTTGGGAAGACAGTAACTATACTTCAGTTAGTCCTCAGTACATTCACTTGGTAGTATTAGCTTATTTATTGCAAGAGAATATATTTCTGCTAATGACACCCTTGTTAGGTGAATTCAAGATGCAGTTATGTTTTGCATGTTCTATACAGGAACAAGGTAAGCGCTGTAATGTATTGTAGCCCAGAGGTGCTGCCTTTACCCTAAGGTAGCCCCAACAACAGGGGCACCTCACTTTCTAACCTGAGCTGGAAACCCACGAGCCCAGACCAAGGAAGGCAATCTTGGTTCTGAACCACAAAGATAGGGAAAGCCTTGTAAAAGGATCTCAATTTTCAGGTGGCAAAAAAGGCAGCCCTCAGAGGGGAAAACAACCTCCAGTCTCCCCCCAACCCCAGGAGAGGCATGCATACGAAAACAATGGGTTCCATCAGGTAGGTATCTGCATTTCTAAAAGCTATTCAGTTGCCACCTGGCAAATAGTCCTCCTATCTCCAGAACTTCACCTAGGCCTTTTGTGTGACCTAGCCCTATGTAAGAGTGCTTTGTCTGCAAGCCTCTTTTTCCTGCTCTATCCCTCAGGATTCCGAGATAAACCAATCATACATTGAAATGTTTAGCAATCCTTCCTGACGTTAATTAAGGGACTCATCTCCCACCTTTTGTCTTTACTTGGGAACCTTTTCAAACTACTCTGACAGGACCATTAATGGTCAAAAAACTCATTCAACTAGCCACCCAACACCTGGCTGATTTAATCAGGCCATTGTTAAGACGACTCTGTCTCGCTGGAACGTCATTGGTCATGTCCAGGTCTGGCTCCTCCTGATGCCGAACCCCCTGTGACGCAGGATTGGTACAGGTAATCTTTTGTCCTCACCTGAAACAAGCCCCTCAAGACCTCCCATTGGTCAGCATTGTTTTACAGAGTCTATATCTGTCCACGGGCACCCCCCACTCTCTCTCTTTCTCTGCCCCCCTCATTGCGCATAACGCTGGCCGTTGGCGCTATTCTCTTCAAGGACTTCTGCATGTTTGGACAGGTAATATTACCCAGTAACAGACCCATCTATTTCACTATCAATCACCTCTGCTTTCCTTAGACTTGTATTGCTTGCTCTTTTGAATGTTTAGTGTGCTTGTAATTAAGGGATATACTTTAATAAAAACTAATTAATTTACTCTTCAAATCTGGAGTTTTCCTACTGTGCCGGACCTTGGTATACAAGTGGTGTGTGATTCCTGTACCACTGTGGCCTTGCCTGCTGCCTAGCTAATTTCCCCAATCAACAAGGCAGGCCATTGGTGGTAACAATATTGGCAGCTGTCCTCAGATTCTGGTTCCATTCCTTTTCATGTTCAGGCCAGATTTGTGCATGTTCTGAATGTATAGATGAAAAAGATCAGGAGAAGAACTGCTTTTGCATCAATAGACAAACTAATGATGACACTTTGATTCTCACAAAGCAGAGAATCATAGTTAAAGCTGGAAGGGTCGTTCATTGCGCATGGCTCAGTGCAGGAAGGGGACTCTGGGAACCCCCTTCCTTTCTGCAGGTACAAAGCCTGGGTGAGGCCAGATGATCTTGGCCCTTTGGCCCCTGAATCAACCAGCCCCCTGTATACAAATCCAGCCTAGGATGTGAACATTTTTTTTTTAAAAAAAAGTTTATCTATCTGAATTGAGATTTAATTACATATTTAAATTATACTTCGATACATTTGTAAACCACTTTGCCTACATATAGAAATTTTACTCCCAACCCTTGTTTGGTGTAGTGGTTAAATGCACAGGCTCTAATCTGGGAGAACCGGGTTTGATTCCCCACTCCACTACTTGCACCTGGTTGGGTGACCTTGGGCAAGCCGTAGTTCTGATAAGAGCTGTTCTTGAAAAAGAGCAGTTTCTGTCAAGAGCTCTCTCAGCCCCACCTACCTCACAGGGTGTCTGTTGTGGGGAGAGGAGGGAAAGGAATTTGTAAGCCGCTCTGAGACACCTTTGGGTAGTGAAGGGCAGGGTATAAATCCAATCTCTTCTCTTCTTCTTCTTTCAAATTGCTCATGCAGATATGAACTTAACTGAGCAGCTGATCAACTCTCACAGGTCAGCTATCACAGCACACAGGTATTTGCCTGATATGCACATTCATCTTTGGGACATTACAAAATAAAGCAGGAGAATCCATTCAGATTATTCCTTCAAATAATCCACAGAAATTGAGAGTGATTATGCTCCAATCAACCAGCTCAGGAAATTAAAGTCAAGTAAAAGCAAAAGGTATCCAGATACAAGGCCAAAGATTCAGATTTCCCAGGCAGGCATTTAATTGTGAATGACAGAGCAGAGCAAGGAACTACCAGGAAAAAGGAGGAATTGGGCTCAATGTATGCTTTAAAGCTTTGGCAAATTCACAACTATTCAGCTATGTTCTAATATTGACTTTTGAAAGAGGCGGAAATGTTCTCATTGCATCTAAAATAGGATGACCTTGCATAGTGATTGCATAAGAAGGCGGTGGTTTGACAGATGACAATATATGTAGACATCTACTTCCTTAGTAGTTCTGCCTCTGCTCAAAGAGATATTTGTATTGTAGCACAGTACAGAATTTTTATATAATAATGAAAAGAATCAAGTGTCCCTATGATGACCCCATCCTATTCCCTCCCCCCATAGCAAGATTTTCTGTCTGTTTTTCTTTTCCTTTACTGACTGAGCTGCCCTAGTAATGTGTTTTCTTTTTTGCTGAAGAACTCTGGCTGTCCCACCCTGACACAGTACGATAATTTGGCTGTTGGCTCAGCCCAGGAACCTGAGGGAAGGATCAGGAGCCCGCTTTAACAACTTAAATGGCACTCAAGGCATTTTGAAATCCAAAAATAACAAAATAGTTTATTTAACGTAGAGGGGAAAGGTCAGGTGAAATCAGGGGCTGAGATTTCTGAGGTAAAACCAGTACATGCACAGACTTCAGTTCTCATGTTTCAGACTAATGAGAGTTTCTTAAGCTTTTCACAGTGACTTAAATTTTTATGTAGAGAGGCTCTTGTTCCAGTGTTTCCCCCAAATACTTCAGTACACTTTCTTTGAGTATTCTCTGACTCTTTTGGTTTCCAGAAGGCTGATATACTCTTTCCAGTACCCAAACCCCTTCTTTTGAAACACCAGTACTCATCTTGAGTTTTTAAATGACTCTTAAGGTCTCCAAAGGCGGTTTCTAACCACACCAGACCAGGGATCTCTGCACTCTTCAGAGCTAACTCCCTGTTTGACTGGGTAGGGAAATTCTCCTCTCACCAGGAAATCTATCCCCTTTCTTCAGCCCAAATAGGAGTCTTTGCCAATCCAATTCAAATTCCAGTGCTGTAAGTTGTCTAATGTGTATATTGTTTAAATTTAAATTTTAAATTGTAATGGCCAATGGCTACACAATACATTTTACGACTACTACTAGGAGTCTTTGCCTATCTTCCCAAATTTTCTTGCCAACTTTCCCCCAGTATCCTGTCTGTGTAAAACTGCTCTCAGCTAAGGCTGAATTCCGAAACTGTCAATACTCAACTCTTCTCAGCAAGGACTGAAATCAGACTGAATCGTCCTCAGCATCCAGTTCAGAAGTCTTTCTCTGCTCAGCTGATCCTAACCAATCAGATCTCTTGGAACAGCCTGTCACTTGAGGCTGTCTGTTTTTGTGAAGAATTAACTGTTCATAGTCCTTCAGCTGTTTGTACAGCACTTCTAAGCTTTTTAAAGTGCTGTCCGTCACAATCCTAAAAATAAAGGTTGTATATACAGAACTGTCTTCTGGTAACCAAAACTGTAGGAAAGTACAGGGAAAGAATGTTCTCATGTTGTGGTGGAATGGGTGGATGAAGCACATCTTGAACATAACACACATTAAGTGCATTTTTGCACAGCCATCTCCTAAGGCTGAAAGGTACTCTTTCAGCAAATCCAGTCCCTTCAAGTTACACAGTTCTTGGTCTGTGCTTCTCTCCAGTCTATCTCTACTGCCATTATTGGGCAGGGCACATTAACACCAAGGAGAAAAAGGCCGAATCTGCATTTGCATTTTTAAATCATTTTCGTGCTGCTGTGACACTGTCTTTCTCTATGCTTGTTTGAATGTTGTTTGGAGAAGATTCTTTTAAAGCAGTGTGGAGGTGCAATGACAGTGGAGCTGTCCCAAAAGGAAGATAAACATATGTGGACATGCAAAAGTATACTAGCACTGTCGAGGTGTGAAAACAACACCAAATGTAGACAGCATTTTTGAAGACGGAATCAAAAGGCTGGGACACTGGTGCGAAAGACAAATGCAGATTCCGCCAAGGAGGAATTTCACATTACCCTTTTTAAGCCGGTTTGAAGCCGTTTTTGATCTGTCATGGAGTAAACCAGTATATGGCTGCCATTTCACACATGGCTTTCCCCTACTGGTAAACAGCTGGATCTAAAGCGGTTTGCCATTTCAGACTGCACTGCATTTTCCTGCTTTTTCCTGCCATTTTTCGCCCGCGCGGGTGATTTCCAGCTTCTTTTTTTTTAACGTTCGCTTTAGAGCACTATAGCGCTATAACACAAAACTCCAGGCATTCCAATGGGGTTGCTATAATGCTGTGTTGCTGTTGTGTTATAGTGCTATAGTGCTCTAAAGCGAACGTTAAAAAAAAAAGCCAGAGATTGCCCGCGTGGGTGAAAAACGGCGGGAAAAAGTGTTTCGGATCCGGGAGAACAAACTGAAGACTACTTGGAAGTGCTTTACAGGTAAAATGGTTCAGCCCCATTTCCTGAATGGGACAGAAGCATTTGTGTGTGAAAGTACAAATATATTCCGGTAGGGAACCGGTTCTAAAATGGTTCTGTCAGAAATGTCCGATCAGAAACCGTTTGGGAACCATTCCTGAACCGGAATATATCGCCTTTCTGAAATTCCTCAAGGTCTCCTTTGACTACCCAAAACAGCTTATGTCAGGGATCAAAGGATCTACTTGGACAAAAAGCCCACCTCAGGCTCAGTCCATCCCATTATTTGTTAGTTTAACCAGAAATCAAGCTTTTTAGCAAATGAGGAAAATTCCCACAGGTGTTAGTTGATAGGAATGGGATGCCCCTCTTCCCTTTTATGCTTCTCTAACAAAGGAAATTCTCCTTTAGAGGAAGACAGGCTTGCAATTCCCTCAGCTGCACCTTTTTGCCATAATTCCCTTAACAATAGTGGTGCCGCCGCCCCGCCCCCCCCGAACCTGCACATGAGACTTCACCCATCTACTAACTCTGTGTGCTATACTATGTGCCTGTATTGTTGGAGGCTTTGAAAGCTGACCATAAGTCTTCTGCAAGCCCCTGGAAGATTTCAGTTCACCACTGACATCTGAAATCTGCCTCTGGAATGACTGCCAAATCTCAAGGCAAAGGGATATTTGGAATTATTAGATCTTTGTCAGTGGCTTTCCTTTGGCAACTATGATTGAGCCGAATAGTAGAAGTGATTGGGGAGCTTAGAGCAGTTTTCTGTCACCTCCACATTAGTGTGGGAGCCAGACCAGATCGATGAGCTTAATTTTTCCAAATCACTGCCTGACTGGGATAGCCCGGGATAGCCTGATCTTGTCAGATCTCGGAAGCTAAGCAGGGTTGGCCTTGGCTAGTATTTGGATGGGAGACCTCCAAGGAATACCAGGGTTCTGATGCAGAGGCAGGCAATGGCAAACCACCTCTGAAACGTCCCGTGCCTTAAAAACAAGGCTAGCTTGCCACCTAGTGGTGCATAATGCTTAAAGCACTAGAACTTCTAGCTGCCAGACAATCTTAGGCTCTGCTGGCTATTCTACATGCAATGCCATATGATAATTATTAATTATAAATCAGTACCTCATTTGGTGAAAACCAAGAACAGAAGCATTTGTAGCCAGTCATTTATGTTAGCAATGTATAACACTGGCAAAAGGGAAGGTACACCGGCGACATATAGTGCAGAGGTAGACACCAAGGCATCATTCTGCCATGCTTTGCAGAAGAATCTCATATGGCTTCTGGCACACATGTCAGAGCATGAAGATCAATCAACATACAGCTGGACAGGCTTTAACAAACTTGTCTGTGATGATGTCACAGCTGTGCAAGACAATATTGGCTATTTGTCCACAATCAACGTTCCTGCCACTGAAATGTCAACTGTCTATGAGGTCCTAAACCAGTCTATCAACATCATGCAATCTCTGCAATTGTCTAAGATCAGGTATGTGTTCGATCAGGCACTTTATGCAAAAGCTGTAGAAATCATATGGAAGCATCAAGAAAAAAAAAGCTTACTGTCATAATTAGAATGGGTGCATTTCACACTATAGGGAATTTTCTGACCATTGCCAGTAAACAGTTTCAAGATGTAAGACTGTGGGATTTGTGCACTGAGTCAGGCGCACTTGCATAAGGTTCAGTAGTTGGGGCAATAGATGATCACAAGTATAACCATTGTAGTCAGACTTCATAAACTAATTTATGAAACACTCATGTGTCTAGCATGGCAGAGTTTCCAGTCATGGCTGAAGGGCATTCACAAAGAAGACATTCTGTATTTGGATGAAATTGTGAACAACATAAGCAACCTTTGCCAAGCTGTAGGCACAACTTTGCTGAAAGAAATCCTTAATAAACCATCATGTTCAAGGATTATGGAGCTCTTTGAAGACTACCATAATTACCTCAGATATGAAAATGGAAGTCTATCAGAACTCCGGGTTGTTGTTGTTGTTCAGTCACACAGTCGAGTCCGACTCTTCGCGACCCCATGGACCACATCACGCCAGGCCCTCCTGTCTTCCATCGTGCTCTGGAGTTTGCTTAATTTCATGTTCGTTGCCTCGACAACACTGGCTAAGCATCTCATCCTTTGCCGTCTCCTTCTTCTTTGACCTTCAATCTTTCTTAGCATCAGGGTCTTCTCCAGTGAGTGCTCCCTTCTCGTTTGGTGGCCAAAGTATTTGAGCTTCAGCTTCAATATCTGGCCTTCCAGGGAACAGTCAGGGTTGATTTCTTTCAGGATTAACTGATTTGATCTTCTTGCAGTCCAAGGGACTCTCAAGAGTCTTCTCCAGCACCATGATTCAAAAGAATCTATTCTTCGGCACTCGGCCTTCCTTATAGTCTAACTCTCGCAGCCATACAGTACTACTGGGAATACCATTGCTTTGACCATATGGACTTTTGTTGGCAGGGTGATGTCTCTACTTTTTAATATGTTGTCTAGGTTTGCCATCGCTTTCCTCTCAAGGAGCAGGCGTCTTTTAATTTCATGGCTGCAGTCACTGTCTGCAGTGATCTTGGATTCCAGGAACGTGAAGTCTGTCACTGCTTCCATGACTTCCCCTTCTATTTGCCAAAGAGTGATGGAGCTGGATGCCATGATCTTAGTTTTTTTTATGTTGAGTTTTTCGCATGATGTACTCTGCATATATATTAAATAAGCAAGGGGACAGTATACATCCTTGTCGTACTCCTTTTCCTATGCTAAACCAATCAGTTGTTCCATATCCGGTTCTAACTGTCGCTTCTTGACCCTTATACAGGTTTCTCAAGAGACATGTGAGGTGGTCTGGTACTCCCATCTCTTTAAGGACTGCTTTTTACTTGTGAATACTGTGGCAACACAATCAAAGAAGGAAATTTTTGGACCACAAGTCTACTTTATAATCACTGGGCTAGTGATAGCACTTTAAAGGCCTTATGTGCATATTGACCCTGTGCCTGGTGATTTTATTTTTGAACAATTTACTTTATGGTCCTTATTGAATTTATACTTTGTATATATTCTTGATTGTGTGTATGTGAATATATGTATTAGCCATTTTGCCACATATATATGACCTCTGAGGAAGGCCTATTTGGCCGAAACGCATAAGGTCAAGCTTTTAAGCCCTTGGTATTGTAATGTTTTATATATAATTGTTGTAAATGAGCCCCTGTATATGTTTTAAAATTTGTTATTTATAAATACATGTATCTTTTTCCACTTTTATTAGGTGGTCTGGTACTCCCATCTCTTTAAGGACTTGCCATAGTTTGTTGTGATCCACACAATCAAAGGCTTTAGCGTAGTCAATGAAGCATAAGTAGATCTTTTTCTGGTACTCTCTTGCTTTCTCCATAATCCAGCGAATGTTGGCAATTTGTTCTCTAGGCACTCTGGGTACTCCGGTAGAAATTCTCCTGGGCTTAATTAGAGCATCATGAGAAAATGATTGGATGATTCACTTGATGTGCATCTGGGCACTGATTCCATGATTCTTCACCTGTGACAGACTGAATTATGCCCTCTACCTTCCATGCTATTATGCTCAGATGATCACTCTTCCCCTTGAACACCCAGAAATAGATGAGTATTTCATGCAAGGTGGATTTTCAGCGTAGTTAGGATCTAGCAACCCATTTGGGCAAACTCTTATACATCAGAAAATAGAAGAAATAGTGAACAAGAATACTCCACACCAGGAAGAACAAAGAGATTTCATCTCAGTCCAGGAGCTGTCAATAAGTACTATCTCACATCAGAATGCAGAAGCATATTTCTGAAGAAGCTGAGAGGTATGATTGGTCAATGCAGCAGTACAATGACACATCCAGATTTCCATCTGACTAAAAAAAAATAATAACAAGGCAAATGTCCAAGCATTAGGTAACCTGATGTCAGCTACGCTGCCATTGTAACTGGGGGGAGTTAGGAAGCTGCTGGGTGAACATCTTCAAGTGCTGGAATGTTAACTATCATTTCTTTTGCCATGCCTTATCTCTTAGCCTGAGCTCATGACCTTGATACCTTGCTCCTCTCGCTTTGCTGGGAATATGAACCCGTTAGGTTAGGCGCGCTGCAGTTCACCCTCTGATTGGCCTGATTCCATCAGGGGACCCCACTTTGAATCCTGTATAACTTCCCCCTGTCCTTCTGAAGGAACGTTGTTGACACTGATTGCTGTGGGACTCTGACACCTGATGCCAAACAATTGGTTGAATCCAATGATCCATGATCAGGCAGGTTTGGCTAGCTTGTCCCACTGTTGTTGTGGCCCCCTCCTCACAGCTCATGAAATTGGAGAAGCGGCATATGTGGAATTCAAGAACATGCATTTGGAAATAAGCTCTACAACTGCCAATTTTCATGACAAGACATCCAAAAAAACCTGAGAATATTTTCCAGTATCAATAAAAGGACAAAGTGCATTTATGGTAAAACTAAGAAAGCTGAACTCAAGGCTGACCAAAACCTCTTTGGGCATATGGTCTTTGTTGCCAAAAAAGACAGCTGCATATGAGAAATGTCTTTGCTCATCCTCTGCGACCTTAGGCACTTACAAATGCAGATGCATCGACCTGGAGGACTAACTAGGCTGTGCTTGCCAGAGTGTTGGAAAGAATGTATCTTCACCAGAAAACATACCAAGCCCATCTACATGCATCATTGATGGAATGAATTTAGTTTAGTTCAAAAGATAAAGATAAATTGTCGACTTTGCTGCCAGAGGATGTAGTGATGGCTACAGGAATAAACAGCTTTAAGAGGGGATTAGATGGATTCATGGAGGACAGTCTATCAGTGGCAACTAGCCGTGGTGATTGTGGGGAACCTCCACATTTAGAGGAACTAAACCTCTGAATCCCAGAGTCAGGAGGCAACATCAGGGCAACATCTCAGTCTCTATGCCCTGTCATTAGCCCTCCAGAACTGTTGGGCCATTGTATGAGACAGGATGCTGGACTAGATGGACCACTGTTCTGATCCAGCAGGGCTCTTCTTATGCTCTTATACAAGGAGACATTTGAACTGTTAGCAGAATCTATACTCTCTGTTATACTTCACAAAGATATCCATAGTGAGACGATATATGTTGTTTTTATGTATACCTAGAAAGTTCTATTAAAAATGCTGAAAGGTCCAAGTGTGAAACAACTGTTTGCCTGCAAGTGAAGAATATTGTACCAGACCACAAAATCAAGCAGTTAAAAAGATATCTGTGCAGTTTATCTAACAAGCGTGAGCTCATCAAGTTCTTGGTGCAACAGTGGAGGGCGCCTAAGTACATGAAGAAAGTTGGAAGAAAAAACACTTTATTCAACAAGTGATGAGGCCTGTTTCAAGATCACCAGACACCACTGGGAAGAAGTATGTGAGCTGAGGTCTAGACAAGAAGTTGACACTAGGATGCTGCTGCATGCATTACATGCAGCAAAGTGGGGACAAAATCTATTGTTATTTCAGAAGACACTGATGTACTCATACACTATGCCTTGGATTTGCAAGTGTAACACCATGCCCTGAATTTGTTAAATGTGGGACAAAGAGTGATTGACATAAGCAGACTTAGAAGTTCCCTTGGACAGAATGTGTCAGTTGTCTTGATTGGACTACATGCCTTCACTGGTTGTGACACTATGAGTGCTTTTGCAGGTCAAGGTAAGTTCACTCCCTTGAAACTACTGAGCAAAGTCTACCAGGACACATTGAGTCAACTAGGGTAGATATGGGAAAAACTCTATACAGTTGTTTAAGAAGATAAGAGCAATTCACTTGTCAAATGTATGTTCCAAATACCTGCACTACTTCTGAGCATGAACTTTTTTTGTGCTAAGTGTGATAGAGTCCAGCCGGCTTCTACCATGTAAAGATTTTCTATTCATGCACACAGGACCAACTTTTATGCAGGAATTTGAAGACACAGTTTGCAAATCCAGCCAAATGTACCTAGCCCAAAAGATCATGAATGGCTGACAGACAGAGATGAAAATCTTGTCATTGACTGGAAACATGAAATCACCAGCTGCAGTTTTGAAGAAGTTATCATGCAAGTATGTGAATTCTTGTCAACTGCCAAGCTGCTCATGGCTGTCCTATGGACTTACTTGTACTGCTATGTGTAAATTGTAGCAACCAGGGAAAAAAACCCATGTGGTTTTGCAGTTGAATTTGAGGACTCAGGGGGTGATTTTAGTGCTAATAAACATTTTTAAAGTTTGATACTGTAAGATTTGTAAATAAAACATACGCATATTGAACAGTTGCTAAACTCACAAAATTAAAAGATACTTCTTTGCAGTAACATGAAGTTACCTATTATCCAGTTAGGTTGGATAAAAATGACATAAAACAAGGATCTGTTCTCATACACCTAACTGTAGCATATCAAGATGAATGTATTCATGCTATGGCTTATTGGAAAGGCAATAGAATAAGCTACAATTGGCTAATATACTTCAGGTGGCTATCTTGATTAGGTAAAAGACTATATGCCATAAACCTTATAAAAGTGTGGAAAAATTGGCTTTGATTTATGCCCTATATCACAAAAAGGTAATGGACAGAGGCATTATGGGTATTAATTATTTGTAGGGGGATTTATTGGCTTTCCAAAAAATGCTATAAAATTTGAAATTGGTCACTTGGTTCACAGGTTATAGCTCAAATGAGAAAAGGCAGGAAAAATTGGCTTCAGCCATCTTGATGACAGCATAAAAAGCTTAAGCTACCAATTAGAATGGGTTATCATGTCAAAATATAATACATAGACACCTTTCAGGGGAAAAAATAAAGCTTTGTTGCCTTAACTGATACCAATATGTCAATTTTTGGCTCTTGGCCCACGAACTATACATTTGAGTAAAAACAAACAGAAATATTAAAGCATCTTAAAATGTAACACATTTTTTCTGGCACAAGTTTTTGAGGACTAGAGTCTACTTCATCAGGTATTTGAAATGAATCATCAGCCAGCATATACATATTTACAAATTTTATTTATTTATTTTTTTCTCTACCAACTAGGGGCTTGTGCAGAACGGTGGAAGGGATTTGGAAATCCCACCACATCCCAAAATCTCCATGATTATTAAAGCCTGAGCCTCCCCCTTCCTTAATGTACTCTCAACATTTCGGGTCTCCTGGAGCACAGTTAGTCCTTCTCGGGTTGCTTTAGTTAGTTATATTTTCATGGTCCAGAAGTCATGCTTGTGGAAACCTCTGAGTTCATCGAAACACCAATGGCATCTGAGGATGCTTTCATACAGCTTTCATTATCCATACAGGGGTCAGCCAGTTTACTACTGGAAGGAGGGGGAAGGAGGGGGCCCATGCAAGTTCATGAAAATCTAACCCCAAACTCTTCCCTTCTGGGATTCATAGGAGCCTCAAAAGGTTGATCCCCCCTGCTTCCTATTTTTACTGAATTGTTCAGGACATGGTAGTATAGCTGGATGAAGGAAGGGAAGAGGATATAAAAAGAAGAGGGACTAGAAGAGAGGGTGGTAGAGGATAACATCAAGGAGAAGGAGTAACCTAGAAGACAGGTTGGAGACAGCAAAGGAGAAGTCTAGCTGGGAGGAAAGGGAGGAGAAAGAACAGAAAGCAGGATCAATGTGGGGGTCAGGAAGGCCTGAAATGGTCAGTCATAGGGCACCCAAAGAAATAGGGATCCCCTCAGGGCAAGCCGAAGAAGCAGAAAGACTTCACTGCCTAAGACATCTGGTGCAGAGGAATGGGGAAAGCATGTATTACAGACCTCAGTAAATAATCCTTGAGAATCTGAGCTTGCTGGGGGTGGAATTGCCTTTGACCGATCCAACATGGGGTAGGAGCTGTTTATTTATTTATTATTACATTTCTACCCCGCCCTCCCCGCAAGCGGGCTCAGGGCGGCTTACAATAGGGCACCATGTGCCAAAGCATAAAACAACATAAAAACAGGATAAAACAATCAACCCTAACTCAAGACTCTCCCCCCCCCCAGTAAAACCTGAAAAGCGGTTTTCAATTGAGAACAATAGACTTTAAGCTAATCTAAACTGAAGAAAATCTTAACGAAGTCAGAAACTGCATGCTAATATAAAGCCGACTAAAATCGTTGAACTTTTATCTTGTTTTGGAAAACTTACTTCTTGTTGATATTATGGCGGGGAGGGGGCGGAAAACGATGCCGGAGAAAAAAACACTCCCAGGAAATAATCAACTGACTCCCTCCCGGAACCAGGAAGTAAACACAGACTTTTCTACATTGCTAGCAAATGCACTGCGCCCTCTAATGGAGCAGATGACTAATCTCAACACTAAATTGGACACGGTCCAAAAACAACTGACTCAAATGGATAAGAGAACCTCAGCAACAGAGAAAACAATAAAAATGATGGGGGAAAAGACTGAGAGTATTAACAAAAGAATGGATGAAGCGGATAAAGAAAGATCTTCTGACAAAACATAGCTAATACAGCTCCAGCTGGAAAGATTCACATACGTCCTACGTTTCCAGAGGATTCCAGAAGAAAAAAACGAGAACATAAAGGAAATCTTAGCGGACTCTCTTGTACTACTAATGGATTACAAATGAGAAGAATTATTGAACAAGATGGACTTGACCTACAGGATTTATCCAGACTTTATAAAGAAAAAAAACTCCCAGGAGAAATTTATTTGAAATTCACGAAACGATCTATCAGGGATCTGGTGCTAAAATCCACGATGGGGAAGGCTTTAAAAATAAAAAACGATGATGTAAAAATTCTGAAAGATATCCCCTTTGAAGTGAGGAAGAAGAGGATACTTTATAAGGAACTTACTCTCTTTCTACAAAAAAAGGGAATACCCAACAGATGGATATTTCCTGAAGGACTGAGTTTCAAATATGAGG
Organism: Gekko japonicus; assembly: GCF_001447785.1. NCBI lineage: Eukaryota > Metazoa > Chordata > Lepidosauria > Squamata > Gekkonidae > Gekko > Gekko japonicus. The sequence goes on along the minus strand of NW_015168737.1, from coordinate 79,850 downwards.
ACAAAAATTTTAAGATTGACTCTGTTCCTAAAGCAAATAAGTTTATGGTCCAATTTTCAAAGCTAAATCAAAATAAAAAAGAAAAGAAGACAAAACTTTCTGCGGAGGAGGAGGAAGATGTCGAAGATTCCTACTCACAGGATTCAACAAGCACTAGTTCTAAATCTTCAGAGACTACGGAATCTGAAAAAGGAGAAGCCGCTCCCAAACTTCAGACAAGGAAGAAACGCAAGAAGAAAAGACTCTGAAACTAAGATAGATGTTTATCATCGAGTTTCCAGTTCCATTACCAGAGCGTCGCCCAGCTACGTGCCTACGTTACGTCTGGCGACGGAACAGTGCAGCGCCTGTGTTACAAGCAAGAATCTTCCGGCGGGGAAGCATGTGTCGTATGTAGGTACTTGGCAACCCTATTTGTACTGCCCCCAGCAGAATATGTAGCTAGCAGATTGCTTTAGAGTAGGAAAATGAGCCCTCTGCCTTTAAGACATGGCACCATGGGAAATGTAGTTTAAGGACTCTTTAGGTCATATGATCTAATATAGGTCACTCTGTTGGTATAGATAAGCCCCTTTCCTGCAGCTTAGCAAGCCCGAGAAAAGTCTATTCCGTTTTGTTTTAGAACTTTTTCCAGCGGCAAGTGAGAGGCACAGAATTAATCTCTTTTTACCATTAGTCTGATACATGGATTCTTCATAAGTATGAACGCCTTCATTCACCCAGCAGCTCTAACATGAGTTACTGAATCTTGGATGCATGGAGATCAATAAAATGATGTGAAACTATTAGACTAATGCGTTGGCTACTTACTGTAATGGGACTTGAGCTTCTAGAAGCCTTGGAACAGAATAATACTTGTTCTTTAATTTTTGGTTTGAATTACATGATTTATGTGATTCTGATATTACCAAGCTCTCATCACCAAATAAGAATCTCACTTCATATTTTAGATATGTTGTTCTTATATTCACATATTCATATTGTTTTCCAGCTACTGGTGAAAAAGTAAAGCTCAGAGTGGATAAGATATAGTCGTATGCAAAATCAACATCAAAATACTGCACCTCTGATTATTAATAGACAGTTTCTTTGTTGTTTCTTTGGTTCAGTTGCAAAGACACAAACAACACATTTGCATTGCAATTGATTGTGTATTAAAATAAGATAGACAGCCCAGTTCCCAATTCCTGTGGTAGAAGCTTTTACACATTGTTATATATAATGTGCTTCCATGTCAGCTATATATCATAGGCATGCATTGTAGAAAGGAGTTCGATACTGTGTTTACTCTAACATGAAATAATAATTAATTCTTTATTCTAAACAAGAATTAAAAAGCTACATGGAGGAAATAAAAGTCTTACATGCTCCTCTTCAAACTGGTCTCCACCGAACGCTGCCACACAGGGTTTGATACCTCCAGTTCCAAGAGCAATCAGAGACAGGCCAGTCATTGACATAACCCTTCAAACAAGGATGAAAACTTCAGCACCAAAGAACAACTTGGGGGAATAGCAGAGCCTCATGGCTATACTGGATACTAAGGAACCTTTAAGTCATTCACATTTACTGCTAGCCAGAAAACCACTGTTTTATGACAACATTCCCCACCATGGCATAAAGCAGCTGAATATAGGAAACACATGGCTAAATTGAGAGTACAGCATGCCTTCAAAAATTATGCCCACATGTTGGGTGCACCTGCCGCTCCATGTCTTTGAAACACTGACTCCCATTCCTTGATGCAATCTATGCTACAGTAGATAGGTACAGTAATCCCAAAAGCATCACCACTGCACAGGTACTTACAGGCCATCTTTAAGTTCTGGGCAAAAGGGTGCACAGAATGCTTGAAGGACACGTGAACAGCTGCAGCTAAGCAGCATGTCTGCTCAGCTATCCAAAGTTTTGGAAACACCGCTGTGTTTATTACGCTAGGATGAGATCCTACCAGGCCACTTGCAATAAGCATTGAATGAGGTCTCACACCTGACTGATACCTTCAGAACAAAGACAATTTAAGAATGGCTTCAAAAGGGAATTAGATGAGCATATGGAGCAGAGGTCCATCAGTGGCTATTAGCCACAAGGTATAGATAGGGACTCTGGGGTAAGTGATGCTCTGTCATCTTGGTGCTTGGGGGGGTCAACAGTGGGAGGGCTTCTAATGTCCGGGCCCCACTGGTGGACCTCCTGATGGCACCTGGTATTTCTGGCCAATGTGTGATAGAGTGTTGGACTGGATGGGCCTTTGGCCTGATCCAACATTGGCATCTCTTATGTTCTTATGTTAATGCTGGAAGGAGGTTTGGGACAAGATGCCAAAGAGTTGCCACAGTGCCTCTTAATGAGATTCTGGCAGGTATGCTTGTAACTGTTATCTAATCAGGCAGGCTTTTGAAAGCTGAACTGTTCAACATGTTTCACTGGATCTGTCTGTTTAGAAGAATTTGGATTTGTGCTGTTGATATTTTAGTTGTTATTCTACTGTTGACTATTCGCAGTGGTGTGTGGATCCTGTGGACTTTCCTTCTGCCCGATGAGCCCTGCTGTTCCTGGAACTGTGTGGTCAGATATACACCACTGTTTTTTATAGTAAGAGTGTGTCATAGTGGCTTTGTAACCCTCCTTAAAAAATGTGGCCATGAATTTTTAAAATAAGGCTGAGATCCAAGGGAGCATGCAAAGAGCAAACTGGGGCTTTTGTGGGGTGGGGGGTGGCTTCCAACCTCTCCAGCACCACTGTAAAATGCAGCTCTTGTGGATCAGGGATACTTCAGAGCAGGGGTCGTTTCCTGCAGCAGACCTCAGTCAGAGCAAGAGGCAGTCACATAAGTTGCAGAGTCCCCCCCCGGCCCCCCAGTCCAAAACAGTCCAGTGGCACCTTTAAGACCAGGTTTTATTCAGGTACAAGCTCTCCCTCCCCTGCATGTCCCCCCCCCCCAATAGCTAGCAATCCAAAACAGTCCAGTGGAGCCTGAGCGGTGGGTGTTGCCTTCGGACACACTCCCGGTGATGTCAGAGGGTGTCGCATATGCAAATAAGTTATGCTAATGAGCTCCTGCACCTCTTTTTATACGAAATGACCCCTGCATATGCAGCTGAACATGTGATACAAACCCCTGTATGCAAATAAGTTATGCTAATGAGTTATGCTAATTGGCTCCAGCCAGGGTTCATTTCATAGAAAAAGAGCTAGGGGGACTCATTAGCATAACTCATTAGCATATGCCACACCCCTGACATCACCGGAAGTGTGTCCTCCCCACAGCCGGCGGCGACCTCCAGCGGGCACCAGCAGGGAGCTCCAGGCCCCGCCCTCCCGCACCTCACCCGGGGGGATGGCGTCTCCCCGTGTCCCCCCCCAAAAGACCCCTGGCTCCTGCACCTCTTTTTATACGAAATGACCCCTGCTTCAGAGTAGTGTGTGTTGCGGTACAGGGGAATGAAGCTAGGGAGATATTTGGCAGGGGGCTTTCTGGATCTTTAAATAAGTAAGTTTCCCTAGAACTACACCACTTAAAATTGTAGGTGGACTCAAGATGGCTGAATTTTCTAGCATGAGGCACTAGCAGGCAGTTTTCAATGCTTTGATGTCCAGACATGATAGGGATACAAGCATAATGTTCCAAGATAAAAAGACCTCCCACAATGCTTATTATAATGTGCATTCAAATGCTCCATAAATTAATACAATTAATAATCATGTTATCAAAGCACTGCAGGCCCATCTTACCACTACTTACACATGACCAATCTGGTTTCCCACCATTGGTATGGCCCCAACTGACTTGATCACATGCCCAATCACATACACAATGGAGAGATAAATGATCGTTCTGTAGAGGAAAAGAGAAAAAAGCCAGAACACACTATCAGTCAAATGCAGTGCCTTGATTTATAATCCGAAAACAGAATGTGTGCCTGTGTTTTCTGATAGGAAAGGTACAAGCATTTTTCTATTTCCCGGTTTCCACCAGAAGTGTAATTCATTTTTTTCCATCATTCCTCACAATGTTGTGGGGATGGTATGACTGAACAGAATGCTGAGATAATCCTGATGCACCTGGTTACTCTGGTTGTGGTGGGCTGCTTCACCCCTCCCCTCACTATGGAGGTTTCCTGGGTCACCTGAATAATTTCTAATAAAAAGCAGAAGCCCTGACTTTAAGCATGTTTCAAAGAGTCTTTGATAGCTTGTGTTCTATACCATTGTCCATGGCTGCAATCCAAATAACGTTAAAGGGACCTAACTTTCATTGAGAATAAAATATATAAACAGTTGGGTGCAATTTTTTCCCATAGAGCCTTACTACCTGTTAAATTTCCCTGTGCTCTCTTGATCAAATAGGAGGGACTGCAGCTCAGTGGTAGAGCACCTGCTTGGCACACAGGAAGTCCCAGGTTCAATCCCTGGCATCTCCAGTTAAAAGGATTAGGTGGTAGGTGATGTGGGGGAACCTCTGCCTGAGATCCTGGGAAGCTGCTGCCAGTCTGAGTAGACCACACTGACTCTGAGGGACCAATGGACTGATTCAGTACAAGGCAGCTTCATGTGTTCATGCATATTGCATGTTCTGTGCTGGGAATTTAATCTTAGGCACACGTGGGGCCATTTGAAGAAGAAGAAGAGATTGGATTTATACCCCGCCCTTCACTACCCGAAGGTGTCTCAGAGCGGCTTACAAACTCCTTTCCCTTCCCCTCCCCACAACAGACACCCTGTGAGGTGGGTGGGGCTGAGAGAGCTCTTGACAGAAACTGATCTTTTTCAAGGACAGCTGTGCCAGAACTACGGCTTGCCCAAGGTCATCCAGCCAGGTGCAAGTGGAGGAGTGGGGAATCAAACCCGGTTCTCCCAGATTAGAGTTTGCGCACTTAACCACTACACCAGACTGGATCAGGACCAGGGCATATTAGGTGAGGAGGCCGAAGCCTTCCTTCCCTGCCATTTTTCCAGTGTGAAACTGTACCAAGGGATGCTATTTGACTCACTGGAGAAATGTAGATGTCTCTCATCAATGCATGCAGAGCCTCTGGTTGAATGTAAGTTAGGTGTTCAAACGTCTCTAATGTTCTTTGAATTATACTTCAACATTATTTATTGGTTTAATTTGTACCCCACCCTCCTTGCAAAGCAGGCTCAGGGCACCCCACATAAATCAATACACAAGTTAACACATATACAATTAAAATCTACATAAAATCATGTAAAACAGTTCAAATTATAAATTCAAATTTATAAAGTGCTGGTAATGATCAATTAACTATTTACGATGGCATACTTTGAAAAATGTGCCCGGAGATCTAACTATTCTTCTACTCACAATCTTTCTGAAACAAAGGCAGCATAGGCTAGATGTCTAAACCAAGGGCCAGGACTCTACAGTGGCCAAGGCTCTGTAGTGGTGGCAGCTCCTTAGCTGAAAGCCTGGTGGAAGAGCTCCATCTTGCAGGCCCTGCGGAACTGTAAAAGATCCTGCAGGGCCCTGATCTCCTCCGGGAGCTCATTCCACCAGTATGGAGCCACCACTGAGAAAGCCCTGGTGGTAGCAAGCCTGGCATTCTTGGGGCCTGGGAGGGTCAATCGGTTTTGAGACCCCGACCGTAGTGCTCTCTGGGGTATGTATGGGGAAATGCAGTCCCTCAGGTATGCCGGACCCTGGCCATATAGGGCGTTAAAGGTAAGAACCAGCACCTTGAAGCGAACTCGGTATGCTATTGGCACCCAGTGCAGTGTCCTCAGGACATGCTGGATGTGCTCCCACCTGGGGAGACCCATCAGGAGCCTGGCCACAGCATTCTGCACTAGAAGTAGCTTCTGAATTTGTGACAAGGGCAGCCCCATGTAGAGAGCATTACAGTAGTCTAGTCTCGAGGTGACCATCGCATGGATCACTGTTGCCAGGTCAGCGCGGTCAAGGAAGGGAACCAACTGCCTAATCAGCCAAGATGGTAAAAGGACGACCTGGCAGTGGCTGCTACCTGGGCCTCCATTGTTAAGGAGGCATCCAAGAGCACTCCCAAACTCCTAACCTCTGGTGCTGGCCCGTGCCGGTCCCATGCCTGAAGCCTCTGATGGGAAAGGCCTGCCACAACTGTGTCCCACTGATGGCGACTTGTGGTGCTGTTGATGTTTCTGCTGTTGGCCAGTCTCCGGTGCCTGGAACCTCAGGCAGGAGAGGCTTGTCTTAAAGTCTCTCTTTTCTTTTTAAAGGCAAATGATGGGGTCTTTCTTCAAGGCTTTTCCGTCTTCCACAAAAGGCAAGAGTCTCCAAGAAAGCGGAGCTAGGCTCAAGCGTCCTGCTGGAGTGGCATGGCTATTGAAACTGGAGAGTCAGCCTCACTCTGAGCCAATACAATCTACACGAATTTGCATAGCCCTGCCTGGAGCGAGAGGAGGCGTGACCTAACCAGTTTGGATGACTTCCCCCTGCTGAAGGAGAACTGCTACTCTTAGGTCAGCGACTGAATGTCCTGGAAGGTTAAAATGTCCCCCCACTGGTTTTTCAGTGTTGTGGTTTCTAATAGCAATAGAAAGAGCAAGAGTCCAGTAGCACCTTAAAGACTAACAAATTTTGTTTTAGGGTATGTGCTTTCATGAGTCACTGCTCACTTCTTCAGACTTATTTCCATTTATTCTTTGCATCCTCCTGGACTGAATCCCCCTGTACCAGTTTGAGACCTAGGTTTCCTGTCTCATCACCAGTGCTGTTATCTCCATGCCTACTACCCCTGTGCATCCAAAGTGCTCTGCCAGCACCCATTTAATGGTAACGGCCTTCTGCCATTTGCGCTGGCCAAACTGGAGCTATACACAAGAAACTAAGTTGACTTATGGTGACCCCAGCAAGGGGCTTCCAAGGCAAGTGAGAAGCAGAGGCAGTTTGCCCTTGCCTTCCTCTGCAGAGTCTTCCTTGGTGGTCTCCCTTCCAAGTACTGACCCTGCTCAGCTTCCTAGATCTGATGAGATCGGGCTTATATACCATACCAGTCCACATCCTACACAAGAAAATAAAGGGGCACAGATTGGACACTGAAGGTGGGAAGACTTGAACCGAGGGGTGGGGGGAGAATTTCAGCCTCCCTTAGCATTAAGCAGTGGAGTTAAAGGCTGAAGTAATTCAGCAGAAGAGTTTCGGAAGGAGAGGGTGAGCAGACATCCTCCTGGACTGAATCCCCCTGTACCAGTTTGAGACCTAGGTTTCCTGTCTCATCACCAGTGCTGTTATCTCCATGCCTACTACCCCTGTGCATATCACACCTAATCCAATCACACCTGCTATTGCCATTCGGCATCTGAAATCATCTTTATAAAGTTTATATCTCCTGTACCTTTTGTTACATTTTATGGCACACGCGGCCTGGCCCGACCAAGTGACATTTATGTCAGATCCGGCCCTCATCACAAATGAGCTCGACACCTCTGACTAAGTTCAAAAAGCAAATTAGACGAACTGGCCAAGAATGGAACCAACAGATAGGATAGGGCAAAGAGAAGAGCAAAAAAGAGCAAAGTTCCGTGCACCTTGGTGTTTAGTCAAGCCGGCCACTTGACCACGGAAATGTCTTCGGACAGCGCTGGCTCTTTGGCTTTGAAACGGAGATGAGCACCGCAACCCTAGAGTCGGATTTGACTGGCTTTTGAGCAAGGGAACCTTTACCTTTACCTTTATGGAGAACAGGTCTATCAACAGCTATTGGGCCTGACAGCCAAATAGGTCAGAGGCAGTATATCTCTGAAAACTGATTGCTGAGTAAGGGACAATAGTGCAGGATAATGTCATTATCCCAGCCTCCAGGTACATATGTCTTGGTTCTGAACTGGTGCTTTGAGGCTGTGGTCAACTGGCAGAACAAACTGAAGTCGAATCCAGACAAGACAGAGGTATTGCTGGTTGGGAAGGCTGACATTCTAGAGGGACTGGATCCACTTGTCCTTGATGGAGTGATGTTGGCTTTTTCAGAGGAGGTTAAGAGCTTAGGGATGCTCATGGACCCTGCCTTGCTGATTGAAAAGCAGGTCTACATGATAGCCAGAAGTGCCTTCTATCAGTTTCATCTGATCTGCCAACTCTCTTGTTACCTAGTCTTAGCTAATCTGACCATGCTGATCCATGCTACACAATAATCCAACTGCAAACTAAGGCAAACTCGTGAGAATGTATGTCAAATGTTTTAAAACTAGCAATACTTGTTCATAAAATGGTAGCGGGAGCTGTAACTTCTGCTTAATGGCAAAAAGTCTGTAGACATGAAGTAATGCATTTCACCCTTACTTGTATTTTCCCAGCCAAGAGTCAGCGATAAATGCTCCAAAAACAGGTGTAAAGTAACACAAACCGGAGAAGGCATGGTACACTGAAGTGGATGTATTCTCATTCCAGTGGAGGAAGTAAAGGAAGTACAAAGTCAAAACAGCTGCGGTAAAAGAGAGCGAGAGAGAATTTACTTGGGTAAATAATGTGTCAGGTTCAAAGTATGACAATAATTGTTGTGAGACCACCAGTAACACCACCAATTTTTTACTGAGAGAGGCTCTTTTATTATTTATTTATTTATTCCCTCAATGAACTCAAGGTGGTGAACAGAGAGTTTCTAAGAGGTCTAGCTGGCAACTCTAGGACTCAGTCTCACAAAGCTGGATCCGATGACTCCATTCTGCTAACGAGACTGTCTTCCACTAAAGCCCTGTTCAGACGTCACAATGAACATTTGTACAAACAGTGTACAATGTACACTTACTTGGTCTTTGTATGTTCATTTAATAATTCTCACGCATATGCACAGGGGTAATTCCTGCAGGAGCGCACAGGAGCGCAGCTCCGGCAGTAAAGAGCCCAGGGGGCGGGCACATGCAACAAGCCCCACCCCCTGCTCCCAGCAGCCCTCAGTCGGAGCAAGAAGCAGCCAGGTAAGCTGCAGAGCCCCCTCCCCAGCCCCCCCGGTCCAAAACAGTCCAGTGGCACTTTTAAGACCAGGTTTTATTCAGGTACAAGCTCTCCCTCCTCTGCAAGGACAGATCTGCATGTCCCCTCCACTCCGCAATAGCTAGCAATCCAAAACAGTCCAGTGGAGCCTGAGCAGTGGGTGTTGCCTTTTGACACACTTCCGGTAATGTCAGGGGGTGTGGCATATGCAAATAAGTTACACTAATGAGTTATGCTAATGAGCTCCTGCACATGTTTTTCTACGAAATGACCCCTGCATACACAGCTGAACATGTGATACAAACCCCTGTATGGTTTAGGACCAACATACCTGAAGGATTGCTGACTCCCTTATGGATCCCCCCAACCCCTTCCGTCATCATCAGAGGCCCTGCTTTAGGTGTCCCTGGCTTCTGACACTGGGCAAGTGGCAACCCAGGAGAGGCCCTTCTCAGTTGTGGCAACAAAACTTGGGAAATCTCTCTCCCCATGGAGATTTGTCTGTCCTCTTCTGCTGCTGTCTTCCGCCAGTAGGCGAAGACTTTTGTTTTGTTTTGTTTGGCATTCCAACAGTGATCCCTCCTTTCTGCCCAATGTTCTAATTGTTATGTTTAGGTCTGTATGTATTTAAGCTCATTTTTAAAAAACTCTTTTAATGATGTGTGTTTTTTGTGGGTGTGGGTAGGTTTTACTGTGTATGTTCTAATTTGCTAGCTGCATCGGTGGCCCATGTGGGGGCAGAAAGGCAGGATATACGTTTTGTAAATAAAATGATAATGAGCAGGGCTTTTTGTGTAGAAAAAAGCCCAGCAGGAACTTATTAGCATAATAGGCCATACCCAACAGCAGAAACTCATTAGCATATTAGGCCACACACCCCATGCCTTCCCTTGGCTTGCCTGGGCGCCCTGTGGCTGCGGGGAGCCCAGGCAAGCTGGCCCTTGGACAGGCCGGGGAAGGCACAGGGAGGCATTTAAATGCCTTGCCGATCCTTTCAGGGGGACCCCTGGCCTGCCGGCCTCGGAGTCGCTGGGGGGGGGGTCGCTCTCCAGGCCTTCCCTCTGTAGCCACGCATGCGGAGGTTTTGGCTGTAGTGGGTGTGGCCAACTCAGAAGCCAGACGGAACTCCGTTCCTGTGCGTTCCTGTCCAAAAATAGCCCTGATAATAATAAATTCAAACCCTATAGTTATCTAGGTACTGGTCCATGGTTTCATTTGTAAAGTGAACACATGTTGGCTCTTTCTTACAAACAGATGTACGCTTTACAGGAAGGATATATATGTATTCACTGTAACACAAATACAGGGCTTAAGTCTTCCTTCAACAAAAAACGTCTTCCCATGGATTAGGACTTTTTTAAAAGAAAAAGCTTCCTCTGATGAAGAAAAAAAATCTTTCTTGTAGTTTCTCTGTTGCTAGAAGGAAGACATGTTTGGCCACCTACCCCACCCCTTTTACATCTAACTTCCCCCCCCCAGCCATGGAATACAACTGCCATCCTTTGCTAACAGTGTACCGGTGATGCTTTTACTGTTGTCATAAAAGGCAAGAGGTGGGATACAGTCAGGGGTATCCTTATAGCCCTTCAGTTAGTCTTGTTAGCATATGAGCATATGAGAGATAGGTGTGGAATTTGAGGCCATTCAAGATCTTAAGGCAAGAAACCAAACAAGAGTTTTTTTCTTAATAATTTCTAAAATTAATTACCCTCCTCCAACTCTTCCCCTAACTAAAGACAAAACAGTTGCATAAGGAGATGAATTTCCCTCAGAAAAACTGGTGAAAAATGACCAAAGATACATCACGTACCTTTCAAGCCATAGTAGGAGAAGCGCTCACAAAACTCATTCACCACAATGAAGGCAATGCTGAGAGGGTAATTGGTACCACATATTTTCTATAGGAAAAAACCAGAAAGAGGGTCCTGTGAAAAATTGTTCTGGCATTGTAGGAAGAAGAAGAAGAAGAAGAAGAAGAAGAAGAAGAAGAAGAAGAAGAAGAAGAAGAAGAAGAAGAAGAAGAGAGGAGGAGGAGGAGGAGGAGGAGGAGATTGGATTTATACCCCGCCCTTCCCAAAGGTGTCTCAGAGCGGCTTACAAACTCCTTTCCCTTCCCCTCCCCACAACAGACACCCTGTGAGGTAGGTGGGGCTGAGAGAGCTCTGACAGAAACTGCTCTTTTTTCAAGAACAGCTGTGCCAGAACTACGGCTTGCCCAAGGTCATCCAGCCAGGTGCAAGTGGAGGAGTGGGGAATCAAACCTGGTTCTCCCAGATTAGAGTACGCGTACTTAACCACGACACCAAACAGGTACAGCTGACATAATGATACACACACCCTAGAATTCCAGAGACGAATACACACACCTATATTTTAAATTCAGAACAAGACAGCTGGCCCTGAAGAAGGGACTCAAGGAAATACAAAGCTTAACATAAATAGTGATGCCCCGGGATTGCCAGTAAACACACTGAGTGAATGTCCATTGGAAGTGAATGATCTTGAATACATATTTTCCCTATATGTTTTCTGCTTGAATATATATTTTCCCTGTATATATTTTCTGGGCAGAGGGTTGTCACAGATGTATCTGTGGAGGCTTTGAAAGTTATGCAGGCGTTTTGATACCGAAAGTCCAAGTAAGTATACGGTATAACACATGGGGGGGGGGGTAGGTGAGAATCTTCATCACAAACATTTGAAAGAGAAGCTTTGTGTGTGCATCAGAAGAGTGCTGAATCAGGGTGAACAATGTATTTTGTTTTCCAGAAAGTTCCTTTTACTTCATCAAGCTCCCAGTTCTTTTAAACCAAATAAATGCCAACATGTGTGTAGTACATCTTTAGCCTCCTCTTCCATATGCTGTTTTCACCTCCACAAACTGCTCCATGCAGTGGACATTGTCTCTGTTGTGAAACTTGTGTGCAGTCACGTAACTAATGTGATTTTTACAATGCAGCCTGTAGTGGTTCCATGAGGTAGTTTGCAAGCCCATGGCCTAACAGGGAGAGAGTGTGCAGAGGAGGAAAAACACAGCATGTTCATGGAAGAAAACGGGCCACTGCTTTATTGATTACAGATCAAGGAGCATCGGCGCAGCATGGGGACGGATCCCAGTATTGGGCGACCCGCCCACTACCCAGTGAGACCAAACTCCCCCAGCCTGCCTGCTGGAGAGCAAAACTGTGGAGTGACAAGAATTGTGGTTACTACATGGGTAGGGGTTGCTGAGTGGTGATCCCGCGAACCGCCCCCAAGCTGGGCATGCTGCATAATGGCTCAACCCTTCAAAGGTAAAGGTAAAGGTTCCCTTGCTCGAAAGCTGGTTGAGTCCGACTCTAGGGTTGCGGTGCTCATCTCCATTTCAAAGCCGAAGAGCCAGCGCTGTCCAAAGACGTTTCCATGGTCATGTGGCCGGCATGACTGAACACCAAGGCACATGGAACGCTGTTACTCCCTTCAAGGGAGTCCCCAAACTGGGAAGGTGGGCATGCAGGCCCGTCTTCCCCCCAAAGGATCTGACCCAATGCCTAAACTGCCCAAGCTGTGACAAGATACAACCGTTAAAATGGCAAACAAACCAAAACACTGAAAAGAAAGGATGGAGGGTGGGAGGTGCCGAGAAAAAACCACCCTGAGTGCTCCCAGAGGCACTGTTTAAATCTGCTGCCAGGCTCTGGCGTAGCCCCCTGTGTCAGAGCCCACCTCAAGCTCCCATGCTTAGCGGGCCAGCCCACCTGCTGCCGGCAACCACCGTCCAAATGCCTGGACATATGGCCAGAAGCAACCATTGCCTCCTTCTCTCTCTCCTGGCCTGGGCAACAATCATGGCCTACAGCCTGTGCATGTGCATGTGGGAGGCTAAAGCCACTTCTCCCTACATGCTGTGGTCGTGAACAGAAAACAGCCAGTGTGTGTCTGGGAAACACAAAACTCCCAATACACATGTGATACAAAGGATTTGTATTGTTTCTCAGCAAACATGAGGACTTTGCAATGTGTAGATGGAGTTTGACACTCTTAACATACAAAAAGGAAAGGGAAAAACAAAATGGTGATTTCAGAGGTAGGACTCAGGTTTCCAGACACGAAACCCTGAGACATTACTACATGACTGGAAAACAAACAAACTGACACTAATATTTATTTCAGAGCCAACCCCCTCTTGTTCTCAATTTTGTGACGCTTCACTGTACAACAAGGAAACAATGCTTGCTGGCGGTTGTCCCAGAGTGCTGTTGCATCATTGTGGTGTTATCCCAGGATATAAAGGGTCGAAATAGAGTACAAAGGAACATAAGCCCATCTGACAGTGAAAAGGAAATCCAGTGCTCCTATCATGGGTGCAACAGCAACCAACCATGCTCTCTAGATGAATTTAATGAATTTAATGTCCACATTTAAAACCCTTAATACTGAAAACAGGCACCCGCCTCACTGAAACTTGCACTTTCTCAAATGATATTGTATTGGTATATGAAGGAGAATACTCACTGGGGAACGTGTGTGTTCTCTTCCATGGAAGGGCTTACTTTATTGAGTGAATGCAATCATACTGTTAAAACCTGGATGAATGCAATATAATATAATCATACTGAACTATCTTTCAAGCATTAATTCATTCTGTATCATGCTTGGGTTCATTTTCTCATTATTGCGAGAAACAATTATCTTCTTTCAGTGAACAATTATCCTCTCACCAAATAGAAGGCTTCTGCCTAGCATTGCTAAATGCATTGTACACCTATAAGGCCAAGCAACATGTGATGCTCAGTTGCACATTATTCATCCCTTTCATTTTTGTTTCACAAAATGTCACTGCCGAGGCTGAAAAATAAAGGGGAAGACCAGCACGTGGGGGAAGAGGTTCTTAATTCTTTCCCTTCAAGCATCTATGTTCTTCTAAAAATTGACACAGCACCCCTACAAAGGTAAAGGTTCCCTTGCTCGAACGCCAGTCGAATCTGACTCTAGGGTTGCGGTGCTCATCTCCTTTTCAAAGCCGAAGAGCCAGCTCTGTCCGAAGATGTTTCCGTGGTCATGTGGCCGGCATGACTAAACACAAAGGCGCACGGAACGCTGTTACCTTCCCACTGAAGTGGTACCTATTTATCTACTTGCAATTTCTTGCTTTCGAACTACTAGGTTGGCAGGAGACAGCACCCCTATGTTGCAAGGCAAAAATATATTATTTGTCTTGTAGAAGAAAAGCAGGGAGGGGGGAGAGAGATTTCAGTGGATAAATAGCACAAAAGAAAACTTAAGAAAACTTCCACTCTGCACCAGTGTTCCACTTTATTATTTATTTGCTACGTTGAAAAAACTGCATTTCAGCCATAATGATTCCCAGGGCAGTTTACAACAGTAACACACTGAAATAATTCACAATTAAAATAACGAAGTAAATTTGTTGTAATGGGAAGATGTAGGTACTGGAGTATATATGATGATTCACTCCTACCTGTCTATCTCTCTAGATGTTCTGGCTGCTGTTGTTCCCTTCCACAATGGGGGTGGGTGGTAGGGCGAGGAAAAAATGCTCTTCACTTCTGGGATTAACACATGGAATTCACTGCCACAGGAGGTGGTGGCGGCAACAAGCATGGACGGCTTCAAGAGGGAATTAGATAAGCGTACGGAGCACAGGTCCATCAGTGGCTATTAGCTACAAGGTATAGATAGGAATTCTCGGTCTGGGGCAAGTGATGTTCTGTATTCTTGGTGCTTGGGGTGGGGAGGCAATAGTGGGAGGGCTCCTAGTGTCCTGGCCCCACTGCTGGACCTCCTGATGGCACCTGGTATTTCTGGCCACTGTGTGACAGAGTGTTAGACTGGATGGGCCACTGGCCTGATCCAACATGGCCTTCTCTTATGTTCTTATGTAACAGTGGGAGGGCTTCTAGTGTCCTGGCCCCACTGCTGGACCTCCTGATGGCACCTGGTATTTCTGGCCACTGTGTGACAGAGTGTTGGACTGGATGGGCACTGGCCTGATCCAACATGGCCTTCTCTTATGTTCTTATGTAACAGTGGGAGGGCTTCTAGTGTCCTGGCCCCACTGCTGGACCTCCTGATGGCACCTGTTATTTTTGGCCACTGTGTGACAGAGTGTTTGACTGGATGGGCCATTGGCCTGATCCAACATGGCCTTCTCTTATGTTCTTATGTAACAGTGGGAGGGCTTCTAGTGTCCTGGCCCCACTGCTGGACCTCCTGATGGCACCTGTTATCTTTGGCCACTGTGTGACAGAGTGTTAGACTGGATGGGCCTGATCCAACATGGCCTTCTCTTATGTGGGAGGGCTTCTAGTGTCCTGGCCCCACTGCTGGACCTCCTGATGGCACCTGGTATTTCTGGCCACTGTGTGACAGAGTGTTGGACTGGATGGGCCATTGGCCTGATCCAACATGGCCTTCTCTTATGTTCTTATGTAACAGTGGGAGGGCTTCTAGTGTCCTGGCCCCACTGCTGGACCTCCTGATGGCACCTGTTATCTTTGGCCACTGTGTGACAGAGTGTTGGAGTGGATGGGCCATTGGCCTGATCCAACATTGGCTTCTCTTATGTTTTTTACAAATACAATACCTTTATTGGCATAAACTCTCTTATGTTCTTATGTAACAGTGGGAGGGCTTCTAGTGTCCTGGCCCCACTGCTGGACCTCCTGATGGCACCTGTTATCTTTGGCCACTGTGTGACAGAGTGTTGGACTGGATGGGCCATTGTCCTGATCCAACTTTGGCTTCTCTTATGCTCTTATTGAACAGTGCGCTGCAGTATCCATTATTAATCTTCTCTAAGGGATGGCTCCCTGAGGGATGTCCTGACCCAGACGGCCCAGGCTAGCCCAATCTCATCAGATCTCAGAAGATAAGCAGGGTCAGCTCTGATCAGTATTTGGATGGGAGACCACAAAGAAATACCAATGCTGTGATGCAGAAGCAGGCAATGGCAAGACCACCTCTGAATGTCTCTTGATTTGAAAACCTTACTGCAACTTGATGGCAAGAAGTTGTGTGGGGAGGGGAGGGTGTTAGAGCTCTGTTTGTCTGATTGCCAATGACAAGGTGACCTGGGCTCTGTTTGACAGTTGCAGAGGCAGTGCAGAGATGGGAATGATGTCTAGCCCATCTTCTCAGCCCCCTAAGTGTTCTGACCACTGCTGTTTCACTCAGTATATGACTGGTGGCAGCCTTTGCAATTTTTTAAAGAAAAACTAGACAAGGATAATATACACAGTACTGGGCATCCAGTGTAGTTCGCCCCTCACAGAGCATGCGCAATCAAAAACAGAGCTTCATATCTGATATGATCCCGGAAGCACATGCATTATTCTATGATTTTATCTGTGTTGTATTGTTTTAAAATTATTTATATGGTTTTATCGGCAACTGGTGCACAGGTTGTAAGCTGCCCTGAGCCCGTTCGCGGGGAGGGCGGGGTATAAATTGAATTAATAGATTAATAAATAAATAAATAAATTAGAATCATCTAGAATTCACAGATGGTTGATTCATATCTCATGGGCCAGTTTGGTGTAGTGGTTAAGTGCGCGGACTCTAATCTGGGAGAGCCTGGTTTGATTCCCCACTCCTCCACTTGCACCTGGCTGGATGACCTTGGGCAAGCCATAGTTCTGATAAGAGCTGTTCTTGAAAAAGAGCAGTCTCTGTCAGAGCTCTCTCAGCCCCACCTACCTCACAGGGTGTCTGTTGTGGGGAGGGGAAGGGAAAGGAGTTTGTAAGCCGCTCTAAGACACCTTTGGGTAGGGAAGGGCGGGGTATAAATCCAATCTCTTCTCTTCTCTCTCATGATCGAGACTGGAATTAAAAATATGAATATTGTTTCTAATCAAGTGTGTTCAGGCTTCAGCTGAGAGCAAGACTAAACATTCTAATTCATTCATTCATAGACCTATATTGGCATATCATTAGTCATAAGGTATATAAAACATTGTATTGTAAAATTAAAATCTAAGATTCCATACAAATTTAGTGCAATCAAAATAGTACTATCTAAAATTTTGTACCTTAAGAACTTTGGTAAGAAACTTGGCAACATCATTAGTGATCTCAGGGATCGAATCATTCAAGAGAAGTTGACATTTTAACTTGTTACTCAAATAACTTTTAGGATGAAGCCAAGTTAGAAGGAATTTTCTGCGAACATTCTAATTCCGACACATCTTGAAAAGCCTGGTTCTTCTTGCAAACTGGGGTAGTGAAGGACAGGAGGACACCACTTAATTATTCTCTTGCCGAACATTTTACACTCACCTGTCCTAGCTGTTTCCCCCCTTATTGCATATTGTTCGGTTACAAAATAAATACAAGTCTGAATCCCCCATTTCGAATAATCAAGGTGGACTTTTAACTTTTATCATATTGATTTTAAAATCTGAAACCTCCCAATGGCCCAGTCCTTCCTGAGTTTCTCCCTATACATTATTCAAGATCAAGATCACACCTTCCCACTGCTATTAATGGGCGTGCCAGTCCCACAGAGTATCTACGCAAGAGCGTAAGATTATAACGGAATGTTATGTGTGAAAAATCTAGTGCAAGCAAGTCCAGTTAGCATGACTGATTTCTGCATTGTGTAAAGGAACTTGATGTTTTCCAGCTCCCTTTACAATGAATAGGTTGGATTCAGTAATTACAACCATGAATGGGTGGCCAGCAAGGCAAGCATGCATAGTGGATGACTAGAAAGTGTGATCTTGCGCCCCCTCCCAGGTACTACACATAGGGAGAAGATTCAGGTAGAAAGCATCATCCGATCCAGCCCAAATAAGAGATGTATGGAAGGAAAACACTTAAAAAAAAACTTCTGTTATAATTTATTTATGCTTTGTTCATTGAAATGTTTGTATCCCCTTTCCTCATGGCTCGAGGCAGCCTACAATTAAAGCATTAAAATTTCAAACTAACAGAATAAAAGCTCTGGTCTTAGTCCACAGACTTTTTCAAGAGGTCACATGGGTCTTGGCCCTAAAAGAAACAATACAGAAATTGACAAGTCATTCCTGGGATGTCAGCCAATTAATCTCCTTAGATACTAATGAATCTCCTTCAGATTCTATTTATTGAGATTGAGGCAGTGTTTCAAACAAGTGATCTCTTTATTAGTTCAGAACACAGACAAACAACACACAGAACAACCCAACTATATACAGTTTGAACCAGGAAAACCATGCGGCTCTCTCAAAGTAGGCATCCCTTGTGGACCAACAAGTCATGTTGACGCGACTTGTAAGTCTGGAGCTCAGTCTCTAGCCAGCTGGATGGCCATCCCCTCCACACTCAGTTGAGGACCCGGGAAATCATGGGGTCCTTAGCAGAGTATGATGCAACATCAGAAGCATGAAGCGGTGGTTGGGGAAGCTCCTTGATGGCCATGATTTGGTAGGCAGGGAATGGATCGACAGCCAGTTCCCGGAGAGGCAGGCAGCTCAGTGCATCGGTGTGGCTGATAGCCTTACCCGGTCGGTAGGTCATAGGTGCAGGCTGACAGGAATACCGACCAACAGAGCATTCGAGGTGACAGGACCTGGGGCATCTGGCGGTCCGGCACGAACAAACTCAAGAGCGGCTTATGGCCTGTCACAATCTGGAACCGTCGCCCATACACAAAATCGTGGGGTTTTTTTTACGTCAGCAACAAGGGCAAGGGCTTCCTTGTCAATTTGTGCATAGTTTCTCTCTGCCTACGACAAGGTTCTGGAAAAGTATGCGAACGGGGCTTCCCAACCATCAGGCAAACAATGACTAAGAACAGCGCCGATTCTGTAGGGTGATCCGTCAGCTGCAAAGATGAACAGCATGGGCTCATCATAATGCATGAGAATGGTGTTTGATGACAATAAGTCCTTGACAGCAGTGAACGCCCAGGCGTGCCTTGGCCCCCAACTCCACGGTGCCTTTTTCTCCAGCAGGCGATGCAATGGTTCAGCAACTGATGCCTTGTGTGGCAGGAACAAATGGTAGAAGATGAGGAGGCCTAAGAATGATTGTAGTTCCGTTTTTGATGTTGGGGTTGGTGCGCTGTGGATTGCCTTAACCTTGCTCTCCGTTGGGTGAATGCCGTCAGCGTCAATAAGGAGTCCCAAAAACTCGACTTTGGGGACTCCAAACTGGCATTTCTCCTGCTTTACCTTGAGACCCACGTCTTGGAAACTGTGAAGGACCTCTTGAAGGCGGTCTGCCAGCTCCTCTGTGTACGCACCGGCTATCAGGACGTCGTCAAAATATGGAACAACGCCCGGAATGTCCCGAAACAGACCTTCCATGAGGCCTTGGAAAAGTCCAGGGTGACTCTAACCTCAAACTGCAGGCGGTTAACTTTGAATGCCCCTCAGTGCATGACAATCATTTGAGCTTCGGCCGTGGCTGCAGTGACAGGCAGTTGGTGATATGCCTGTGCCAGGTCAAGCTTGGTGAAAATCTTCCCTCTGGCGAACAAAGCTAAAAGGTGGCTGACGACTGGTACTGGGAACGCGTGTTGTTGTAAAGCTTTGTTAATTGTGCATTTGTAGTCTGCACAGATTCTTAAAGTCCCATTGGGCTTAATGGGTGTGACGATAGGAGTCTCCCACCTGGCATGCAAGACTGGCTCCAGCACTCCCTGTGCAATGAGATGGTCCAACTCCTCATCAGTGCACGGTTTCAATGCAAAGGACACCCGGTGTGCCTTCAACTGAACTGGCACCACCGTAGGGTTGAGGTCAAAGGAAACCGGGTGTTATGTACACGGACCGCCACCAGGGGTCCGCGGCACAGGTAAGAGCTTGGATCCTAGAACAATGGAAACTTTGGATCCTGGATCCCCCAGCCCCAACCAATAGCCACTTTGGCGGGACATTCAAACCCTCCAATGGGAATGGGGGGTTGCTGGGTGGATATGTATATAGTTGGTCTGCCAGCCGTTAGAGTTAGTCTTTGTTTGTGTGTACAATAAACGTGTGCTACAGTATGCTGTCGTCTGAGTCCTCCATGTGGTGAAGCCAGTACTTTTCATCGGGGATCCTGTGTAGCGACCCAGGGAGTCCAAATCTTCATGGAAAATCTGTTGTACTCCCATCACGTGCATCAATCCAATCAAGTCCCAGGAGACTGGCACGGTGCCCTTCGACCACTATAATGCTCAATGGGCCGTAGAACTTTTTATAGCGAGCCATGAATTTGTCGATTCCCGCAGTGGGAATGCACTGTCTCTGGAAATTGACTAGGTGGAAATCACAAGGCTCTAGCCATCATTTGTTCTATCAGGGGAAGAGCCGGAGTAGAGTCTGTGTTGAAATAATGGTGAGCGCTGACCCCGAATCGACCTCCATCTCACAGGGAGCGTTGTCGAGGCACTTCCGGCACTTCCAGCATTCATGGTCACCATGTGCAGGGTGCTCTGGGGGCAGGTTGTTGACTGGAGCATTTACGACTCTCAGTCTGAGTTCGGTGGACTTAGTCGTCCTCACTGTCAGAGTCTTCCGTACTCTCCTGATGCACCAACTGCGGCTTGCATGACATCTGTGGACTTCTAGATTGATGCACGTTTTTGGTTGACTGCTCAGCAACCTCTGCAGCAACAGCTTCCTCGAATGCGGTTTGGAAGGTAAGCGTTTTCTTGGCAAAAAGCTGTCATTGCAGTTTCTCATCCCGAAGGCTGCAGACTAGCCTGTCTCTGAGTTGATCGTTTAAGACCGCAAAATTGCCCTGCCGCACATTCTTCCTGAGTGCTGTCACGTAATCAGGAATTGACTCACCTTGGGCTTGGTCACGCTTGTGGAATGCGTGTCAACATGCAATTTTGGAAGGCTTAGGTGAAAAATGTTCACGAAGCTTAGACTTTATTGTGGTGAAATCAAAGTGCTTGGGTCCAATGGGAATTGTTCCTTCTGAAAGTCAGAGTCTATCTGGATTGGTCTGTTAGCAACAGTGACAAATCCGGTTGCTTCGTTTAGAGTGCTGACAGTCTATGGAGCTTGTGACCGAAGCTCACGTTTTATATTTGTTGTTGTTGTTCAGTTGCACAGTCGAGTCCGACTCTTTGCGACCCCATGGACCAAATCATGCCAGGCCTTCCTGTCTTCCGCCGTCCTCTGAAGTTGGCTCAACTTCATGTTCGTTGTATCTATGACACTGTCTAACCATTCATCCTTTGCCGTCCCCGTCTTCTTTGACCTTCAATCTTTCCCAGCATCAGGGTCTTCTCCAGTGAGTGCTCCCTTCTCATTTGGTGGCCAAAGTATTTGAGCTTCAGTTTCATTATCTGGCCTTCCAGGGAACAGTCAGGGTTGATTTCTTTTAGGATTGACTGATTTGATCTTCTTGCAGTCCAAGGGACTCTCAAGAGTCTTCTCCAGCACCATAGTTCAAAAGAATCTATTCTTCGGCACTCGGCCTTCCTTATACTCCAACTCTCACAGCCATACATGACTACTGGGAATACCATTGCCTTGACCATGCGGACTTTTGTTGGCAGGGTGATGTCTCTACTTTTTATCATGCTGTTTAGGTTCGCCATCGCTTTCCTCCCAAGGAGCAGGCGTTTTTTAATTTCATGGCCTGTCACAGTCTGCGGTGATCTGGGATCCCAGGAACGTGAAGTCTGTCACTACTTCCACGACTTCCCCTTCTATTTGCCAAGGAGTGATGGGGCCGGATGCCATGATCTTAGTTTTTTTGATGTTGAGCTTCAAGCCCACTTTTGCGCTCTCCTCTTTTACCCTGAGCAAGAGGCTCTTTAGGTCCTCTTCACTTTCTGCCATTAGAGTGGTATCGTCTGCATATCTGAGGTTGTTGATCTTTTCCCCAGCAATCTTAATTCCCGCTTGTGATTCATCCAGGCCAGCATTTCGCATGATGTACTCTGCATATATATTAAATAAGCAAGGTGACAGTATACATCCTTGTCGTACTCCTTTTCCTATGCTGAACCAATCAGTTGTTCCATATCCGGTTCTAACTGTCGCTTCTTGGCCCTTATACAGGTTTCTCAAGAGACATGTGAGGTGGTCTGGTACTCCCATCTCTTTAAGGCCCTGCCATAGTTTGTTGTGATCCACACAGTCAAAAGCTTTAGCATAGTCAATGAAGCAGAAGTAGATATTTTTCTGGTACTCTCTTGCTTTCTCCATAATCCAGCGAATGTTGGCAATTTGATCTCTAGTTCCTCTACCTCTTCGAAACCCAGCTTGTACTTCTGGTAGTTCTCTATCCACGTACTGTTGAAGCCTAGCTTGTAGGATCTTGAGCATGACCTTGCTAGCGTGTGATATGAGTGCAATTGTGCGATAGTTTGAACATTCCTTGGCATTGCCCTTCTTTGGGATTGGAATGTATACTGATCTTTTCCAATCCTGTGGCCACTGTTGCGTTTTCCAAATTTGCTGGCAAATGGAGTGCAGCACTTTAACAGCATCATCTTCTAAGACTTTGAATAGTTCAGCTGGAATACCATCACCTCCACTAGCTTTGTTGTTAGTAATGCTTTCTAAGGCCCATTTAACTTCACATTCCAGGATGTCTGGCTCAAGGTCAGTGATTATACCGTCGTGTTTGTCAAGGACATTGAGGTCTTTCTTGTATAGTTCTTCTGTGTATTCTTGCCATCTTTTCCTAATCTCTTCTGCTTCTGTTAGGTCCCTACCGTTTTTGTCCTTTATCATGGCCAGCTTTGCATGGAACGCTCCCTTTATTTCTCCAATTTTCTTGAAGAGATCTCTAGTCCTTCCCATTCTATTGTTTTCTTCTATTACTTTGCACTGTTCATTCAGGAAGGCCTCCTTATCTCTCCTTGCTGTTCTCTGGAAATCTGCGTTCAGTTGGGTAAATCTTTCCTTTTCGCCTTTGCCTTTCGCTTTCCTTCTTTCCTCTGCTATTTGTAAAGCCTCATCAGAAAGCCACTTTGCTTTCTTACATTTCTTTTTCTTTGGGATGGTGGTGATTGCTGCCTCCTGTACGATGTCACGAACCTCTGTCCATAGTTCTTCAGGCACTCTATCTATCAAATCCAGACCCTTGAATCTATTCTTCACCTCTACTGTATATTCATCAGGGATGCGATCTAGGTCAAACCTGAATGGCCTCGTGGTTTTCCCAATTTTCTTCAGTTTAAGTCTGAATTTTGCAATGAGTAGCTCATGATCTGAGCCACAGTCAGCTCCAGGTCTTGTTTTTACTGACTGGGTAGAGCTTCTCCATCTTTGACTGCAAATTATATAGTCAATCTGATATCGGTGTTGCCCTTCTGGTGATGTCCATGTGTAGAGTCGCCTTAGGTTGTTGGAAAAGGGTGTTCACTATGACCCGTGTGTTCTCTTGACAAAACTCTGTTAACCTTTGCCCTGCTTCATTTTGCTTTCCAAGGCCAAACTTATCTGTTATTTCAGTTACCTTTTGACTTCCTGCTATAGCATTCCAGACCCCTATGATTATGAGGACATCATTTTTCGATGTTAGTTCTATGAGGTGTTGTAGGTCTTCATAGAGCCGGTCCACTTCAGCCTCTTCTGCATCAGTGGTTGGGACATTGTCACGCTCCGGGGGTCGCGAACAGGGAACAAACGCCCCCGGGACCCCCAGAGAGCCCCCAGCAACCCTCACGGCCCGGCGTACGAGAAGACGGCAGGCAAGACCTACCGCAGGAGAACCTGGATGATGGACGGACACCTGGCCCGGGCTCGGGACGGGCCCGGGGGCGGGAGAGGGCCCCGCGGCAGGAGAACGGCGGCGCGGCCAGCAGGCTCGGCAGCGGACCCGGAACCGCGAGTGAAGAGCTGGAAAAGTGGGGCGGCGGCGGCGACCTGGGCGGCTGTGAGCACGCAAGGGAGATGCTTCACGGGCGTCTTCCCTTTTGTTGAGGGGCGGGGCTGAGAGACAGGGTGGAGGGGTGGTGCCGAAGGGAGGAGGGAGGAAATAAAAGGCGGGGAACAAGGAGGACCAGGGAGGAATGGCGCGACGTGGACAGCAGAAGAGAGAGAGAGGGGGCAAACGCAAACGGTCCTCTGTTATTTCAGTTACCTTTTGACTTCCTGCTATAGCATTCCAGACCCCTATGATTATGAGGACATCATTTTTCGATGTTAGTTCTATGAGGTGTTGTAGGTCTTCATAGAGCCGGTCCACTTCAGCCTCTTCTGCATCAGTGGTTGGGACATTGTCACGCTCCGGGGGTCGCGAACAGGGAACAAACGCCCCCGGGACCCCCAGAGAGCCCCCAGCAACCCTCACGGCCCGGCGTACGAGAAGACGGCAGGCAAGACCTACCGCAGGAGAACCTGGATGATGGACGGACACCTGGCCCGGGCTCGGGACGGGCCCGGGGGCGGGAGAGGGCCCCGCGGCAGGAGAACGGCGGCGCGGCCAGCAGGCTCGGCAGCGGACCCGGAACCGCGAGTGAAGAGCTGGAAAAGTGGGGCGGCGGCGGCGACCTGGGCGGCTGTGAGCACGCAAGGGAGATGCTTCACGGGCGTCTTCCCTTTTGTTGAGGGGCGGGGCTGAGAGACAGGGTGGAGGGGTGGTGCCGAAGGGAGGAGGGAGGAAATAAAAGGCGGGGAACAAGGAGGACCAGGGAGGAATGGCGCGACGTGGACAGCAGAAGAGAGAGAGAGGGGGCAAACGCAAACGGTCCCGGCGTGTTGACAGAGGGGCGTCAGGGGTGCCTTCAACCCGTCTCCTGTCATTCTGAGGTCCTCCTCTTCCCTCCCCATCTTTTCCTCGGACTCCCCGGCCTTCGGGACCACCCCACACACCCCCTCAAAGGGTCAGCCAGGCGGTCCCAAAACGGCCACCGGGGGAGCCCACCCCAGGGCCAAGGGAGTGCCCGACAGACATAGACTTGGATTACTGTGATGTTGAATGGTTTGCCTTGGAATCGGACCGAAATCATTCTGTCATTTTTGAGATTGTATCCCAGTACTGACTTTGCACTCTCTTGTTGACTATAAAGGCCACACCATTTTTAAATAGAAACCAGATAACCCCATACATAACAGATTCCAAAACTGCATAGTGTGAAAAAGTTTGTCTCAAAAAGGGTTTAAACAATAGGCTAAGTTTTAAATTGGGACTGATTTCACACAAGAGCTGTGCTGCGGTCACGCCTCCTTTTGCCATGCTTCTATTGGTCAATTTCCCACTCAAAGCCATACGGCCGCATTTTAACCTGCGGCTTCGCCCAATTTTCCCCGTGGTTTCTTGATCCTGTTTTTTGAAGCCGCGAGTCAAAATGCGCCAGCGTGGCTTCGAGTGGGAAATTGGCCAATAGAAGCGGGGCAAAGGGAGGCGTGACCGCGGTGCAGCTCTTGTGTGAAATCGGTCTGGATGTCTTTTTTCAAGATGATTTTTTTAATGCAATAAGCATGCATGTACTACTCATTTGTTTCACAGACTAGTTTTGCTCAAGGAATTGTTGCTGGAGGTTTGTGAAATTTTCCCCAGCACTCAAGACACTGTATTAAGCCAACACTTATTACAAAGTTCAATAAAGAATCCTATGAAGTACTATTGGATAAATCTAATAAACTAAAAACAGAAGATATACTTTCCAAAAAACATGATATTGAACTAACATGGTGGGAGAATATGCAACTAAAGTCTAGTTACAATAAAGACTTGTCTATAGGTTTTTATGATAACAAAAATGAACTGGATAAAATTTGGCTCTCATCCAACGATAAAATGATTCAGAAAATATATAGATTTTTGTTAGAAGATTATATGTTAGATGACGTTGTTAGAGCACTGTATTAAGTTTGATGAATGGTCTAAAATATGGAAAATTACTAAATGTATGAGAGCTATTCCATTTAAAGAAAATATGTTTAAAATATTTCATAGGTGGTATTGGCCTCCAGAAAGGATAGCGAAATGTTTTCCTAATTGTTCTAACAATTGTTGGAAACGTAAAGTCAATGTTGGCACATTTTATCGTATGTGGTGGCGATGCATAAAAATGCAAAACTACTGGAAGAAAATCCAAAAAATAATACGAGAAGTAGTAAATGTAGATCTGCCATTTAAACCTGAAATTTATTTGTTAAACATGATTCCGAAGGAATATGACTATAATAAATTGTATGTGATTATCTGCGAGAATTCTTTGGGCCAAATACTGGAAATCGGATAAATCACCCCAAAGAGAAGAGATACTTTATAAACTAATTAATGTAGCAGAAATAGATAAACTGAATGTATTATTAAATGGGAAGGATGAAAAGGTTTTTGAGAAAAGGTGGTCGAGACTGTATGAGTGGACAGAAAAAGAACGAGATAATAGACTCTAATGTATATTCATTTTTGTATATGTTTATTTTTTGTAATGGCTTAAAAACCTATAAATAAAACTTTTAAAAAATATATCATATTCAGAAGACCTTCTTCTCAAAGTGCTTCTGCTTTCAGAGGGTAGACAAACAACTACACAGCCATCTCTGTAGTCACCCACCAGCTGTGGAAATGCCTCTTTAGGGAGACCAACCTGAACTTTATTGCGGGCTCCAGCTCTTATGTGGGAGGGGGAGGTTCCGCAGGTTGGATACGATCCACTATGGATGAACCACACACACACAACAGGTTCGGAAAATATGTGGAGTAGATTGGCCACAACTTTATTGGCTACAGCTGTAAGAAGCATTGGCACAGCATGGGTCCACCAAATCCCATACATCAGCTGGCCCCATGCCGGCCAATATACCTGTCACTCAGCCAGCCCGCATGGGTGTTGAATCGTGGGATGGCAGGTTGCTGGAGCTCACATGGATGACTGCCCCTTAGTGGTCTCCCCTGCCATCTAGTTGTGAGGGCAATCACTGGTAGTCCATGAACAGGCTTGCTCCCATCAGCCCACACGCCAAGGCCCCTTGAGAGGGGTCCCCATATCCAGGAAAATGGCACGCAGGCCGATTTCCCTAAACGGATCTGGCCCCATACTGTTACCACCACAAGAGCCGGGCGAGACCTCCTGGTTCCCACCAACGCTCCTACAGCTGCAGCCAAAATACACCCCAACAGACCAGGACAGGGTTTCCAACCTATGAGAAATGTCCAGGTGACAAATCCAAATGCTCTCCATGGCCTCCACAGCCTTGCCAGGCTGCCAGACACCTTTCGTCTTGTGATATCAACCTTTCCTCGGTGAGCGGCTCCCTGCCATGTACGGCTCTCTAGTTGGTCAGCCCAAAGATAAGCGTGTCGGACAGCTCTGCCCCCAGGACGCTGTGGCACAGGGAGCAACCCCAGGCAATCAAGTGCTCCACCACGTCTGCTCCGGCTGCACCACTTAACTGGAAGATCATCCTCTGAACCAAGGGCCTTGCCCCCATCCTGATGCAGCTGCAGACACTGCTGCCCAACAAACCATATTGTGCCCACAAATACCCACCATCCAGTGCCCGTGCCTTGAAACCGAAGAAGGCCTTGCTAATGGCTAACAACCACAACCAGCCATGTGCAGCCTGGCAGAAGCCTTGTAGGGCTCTGGAGCACCACCATCCTGCAGCTGAGGTGCCTGGCCACCCCTACGGCCAGTTTGACAAAGCAGGGCTGTGATAGGTGCTCAGCTCGCACCGAGTGCTCCGTCAATCAGATTGAACAATGCATGTCCATGGTTGGGAGCCCAAACTCAGTGTCTTTTGCCCCTGCCCCTGCTCGGCAAGCCAAGTCCCATGGGGAGGGGGATGTCCTGACTTTCCTGCCATTCAGCCACCCGCACCCATCCAGCATCCGGCTAGCACCCTCCCTCCCCCTCCTGGCCCCGCAAAATTCAGGCTGCACTGAGCCAGGCCCTCCTCACTTTTAACAAATGTGAGGCTCCAGGGTAAACCATTTACCAAAGATTAACCTTTTTGCGACATCTAATGATGATTTACAGTTTCGTAACTTTTAGTTTTCATGGCTATTTTATTGTTGTTTAGAGCTGTTCCAATCATTATTTCATTGGGACTTGAATTTGTTTTTGTGGAGATTTGAGGGTGTTTTTGTAAGCTACCAGGAAAATTCTTTGGTATTGAAATGCTGGGGGAGGGGGGGGATGTAGAAAGCTTTTAAGGTAAATAAATATTTTGTGGCTGGGGAAGATAAGGTTTTCTTTGTGACTTTTGCTACTTATGCAGTTATTTCTGTATCCATCCCATCTCATCCCCCCATTTGGGGGAGGGGGGGCAACAGTGAAAACAAGATACTGTTAGACATCATAAAAGAATGAAATGATAATAGGTAAAAGAATAAAATGATAAACTGATAAACCGTCGATGAACTACCGTCACTAATAGAATACAACACGGCAAGTAGCAATAGGCTTGCCAGCCTTCAGGTGGGAATGGAAATTTCACAGAATTACAACTGTTCTCCAGACGAAATACATCCGTTCCCCTGGAGAAAATGGCAGCTTCGGATGGCCGTCCCCACCGATATCCTTCCTCTCCCCAGACTCCACCCCCTAATCTCCAGGTTAAGTATCTGTGAGGAGAGCCTTCCAGAGAGAGCCCTGTCTCTAATAACCTCTCACCTTGCCTATGAAGGGGATACACTAACCGGGGCACCATATTCTTGGCTCCAACCAATGCTGTGGAATGTGGTCACAGGTACCTGTTTGGACATCACTAATTCTCAGCAATACATCTACTCCTCTCTATACCTAATTAATTAATTTTTAAAATTTTAAAATGTTTTGGTTTTGGCCTTTTAAATTTTTCACTTAAAAAAAAATTAAACTAAAAAAATTAAAGAGAGCCAGTTTGGTGTAGTGGTTAAGTGTGTGGACTCTAATCTGGGAGAACCGGGTTTGATTCCCCACTCCTCCACTTGCACCTGGCTGGATGACCTTGGGCAAGCCGTAGTTCTGATAAGAGCTGTTCTTGAAAAAGAGCAGTTTCTGTCAGAGCTCTCTCAGCCCCACCAACCTCACAGGGTGTCTGTTGTGGGGAAGGGAAGGGAAAGGAGTTTGTAAGCCGCTCTGAGACACCTTTGGATAGTGAAGGGCGGGGTATAAATCCAATCTCTTCTCCTCTTTTTCTTCTTCTTCTATTATCTTTTTAGTCATTCAGAAGCTGAGAGCTCTATACTGTGCCATTCTCTCATTTTTTTTTAAAAAAACATAAGTGGCAAGCACCAACAAGGTTACCTCTCACAACCTGCCATATCAACGCCAGCACCTTTGTAAAATGTTTGCTTTTTTAAAACGTGCTTCTCATCTATGCTATCTCCTTTCAGAAAGTTCACATATTTGTCTAGTCCTTGCTTGAGTACACTGTGATGAATTGCAAGGCTATTCAGCAACTAGTAAACCAGCTTCTCCCCCATTACATGGGAACATGCTATAACCCTAATGACGCTGGTTTGGGACAAGTACTAATATAGCATTAGGAATAAAAATCTGTGTTTTTCTAATAATCTAGAATAGCCTGGAAACATTTGTCATTGGAGAGCAAGGAAAATAAAAGTGAAGGGTGTTTTAAACAGTGCAGCAATAGGCACTAGTCAAATGAATGTTGCTGGCCAGCTGAATTTAGGAACCACCTCCACTTTTGAAATACACAGAGCAAAGATGGGTGTCCACTGCCTCCCTCATTCATATATACCATTCTTTTTTGCTTTAATGAGAAATGTTTACAATGCTTTTTCCTGGCAAAAAACAAGAAATGCTGAGATAATTCCCAAAGAAACCATTGGCTCTTCGCCCTCCTCATTTGTCTGAGCTGTCTTTTTAGCAGATTAATCAGGTTAGCAAGAGAGGATTTCATTTTGAACTTTTTAATGCTAATTCCAAAATTAGGCAAGAGGCAGCGGTTGTCTGTCTGAGGCGGCAGAGCACACCAGGGAGGGGGATGAGAGAAAACTCTCCAAAATTTCCCTGGACAGTTAAAAGAAGCAAAAACGAGGACAGCTGAGATACTTACCGGGCATTTTTTCTCAGGAGGGCAAATACCTTTTGGAGGATCCTCTCCTGTAGGGATAAAAGTGAATGCGTTTTCCTTAGATTCTTTTTTCTGTAAGAGGTCCATCCTGTTTTTTCACTTTGCCTCTCACACACAACAGTTTGCTGTCGTGGTGAGCAGGCTGGGAAGACTTCCAACCCGTGTGGCTTGGAGTTTAGTTCAGAATTAAGTTAACCCTGATTGTGCACATTTCTGCCCTGCTGGAGGAGGATAGTGATACGAGGAGGGATACGAGCAAAGGTGAAACAGACGGAGTGAGCTACCCGTCAATTACTAAGGCCACAAGGCTGTCATCCGCACCTGTGGGCAGGACTGTTCAGTTGCTTTGACACACTTCAGGTATTCTGATTAGACAGCTGTTGAGCTAAGCAAGATGCAGACTGAACAATAATCCGTGGTCCAAATGCTGGGACTCGTAATCAGGTGCGAAGTTTGTGGCTTTGGGCCATCTCTTCTATAATAGTAGGCTTATTTTGCAGGAACCACAGGCGTCCTCCCTGCCTATTTGAAAGTAGTTGGCTAAAGCAAAATGATGCATTGAGTCAAGTGCACAGAGCAAATGAGCTCTGTGCAGCTTACACTTCACTTTCTGCTGCTCATTTCCTCTTGAGATTTTTGCTCCTAAAAAGGTTCTGGTGACTGACAACTAAACTGTTTCTCAATGAGTTTGGCAAAAGAAGAGGAAGAGGTAAGAGTAATAAATACATATGTATAATAAATAAATGTGAAAAACTTTCTGCATTCTCTGCTAAGTCTCTCCTATTTGGCTTTCATCCATGCAGAAATTGATGCTGGTGTCGGTGTAAATGGGTCTCCCCATACCACCCACAGCAGAGATTCAGTCAGTGCACAAGGCTTCTTTGTCACTGTATTTGTGTTTGGAAGAGGCTGTAAATAGGACTATATATTTAGGTTTTTGGATTTATCGCCTGCCTTATTTTCATAGGCTTAAACAGCAACTGTGCTGTCCCTGTTTCTGAGAGGTTTATAATCTGAACAAATGACAGAGAAAAATAATGAATGAAATGAAGATTATGGTATTTGTGAGAGGGGAAAGGAGTTAAACTTCTATAATAACAAAGAAAATAAAAAGGTATATGAACGGTCTAGCCTCCTGCTATGCATTGCTCCAAAATTTGGAGTAATTTGCCCATTTTACCATAAATACTTCCATATCATACTGGAGTCAAATTCTCCTCATCCATTCCACTTTTAGCTCCATTTAAAAAAAATTAAAATGTCTCACTGCATCTCTACTCTCAGAATATATAAGAATTTTAAGAAAGCAGATACTTCTGATATTTTTGAAGAAACTTAACTCAGAGCTTTCGTGTTTTTATGCAGGGGGAGAGTAGGAGCGAAGCACACATGACCAACAGGTCTGTAAGGAATGAAGATCACTGCTGTTAGCCTGCAAACAATTTTTAGGAGAGTTGCTTTGGGGTTCTAGCTAACTATTTTATATATTGTTACCATTGCTGTGGCAGCTGCTACTGTTATGCATTTGATCGCTTCAGTTCCCATTGCTATACTTCTTCAGACATAGAGAGGAACAGAAATGCACCCACTGACTTAGGAACGCCAGCCTCCGAATAGGACTTGTGGGATCCCCCAGTATTACAGCTCATCTCCAGACTACAGAGATCAGTTCTCTTGGAGAAAACTGATGTTTTGGAAGGTGGACTCTGTAGCATTATACCCCACTGAGGTCCTGTCCTCCCCAGGCTCCGACGCCTAATCTCCAGAAGTTTCCCAACCTGGATCTGGCCACCCTGCCCCACCCCCGAATCTCCTGCCGGTGGCAACGGCAGGCCAGACAACCCTATACTGGCTTCACCGTGGCATCTGTGCATTCAACCAAATACCTGCCATGACCCTCTGTGCACATAGGTACATGTTTTCAGTGCTAAGAGATCAGGGTTTCCCCCCCCCAATCAGTCCTGATCATGGTGCAGGATCCTATGAATGTACCCTTGCAGGGACACAGGGGTTTGCTATAGATGTTTGACTGAACTTCAGTGATGAGGGCCGCGTGGGTGCAGTTTGACTCCCCTCTATGCATGTTCTATGAAACAGCAGACTAGTGTTTGGAGAGGGCTGAAGATGCTACATTCTGATCAATGTTTTTGTTACCTCCTGTATAAATTCCAGGGTCTCTGCTCATGCACAGAGAAGGAAAGGGGTTGCAAAAGGACAATTTCTTCTTTGGCTTATGGCTGTTGCAAGTAGATGAGTTACATGCATCAACCCGCCTAAATTAAATTACAACATGAAGCTCATAGCCCATCCATTTGTTATCAGGGCTGGAATCAAAGTGCTTGTGACCTTTTATAGGAGACCCCTCCCCCTTATCAGAAGCTTATCAGAAGCTTCCAAAACCTTTGCCAAACATACACTGTATTTGCCTTGTGGGGCTATCATAAAAGCTTTGTGTGACTTCTTAAAGGGCAGACCTATAGCCTTTTTTTTTAAAGGTTTTCACCGGCCGTTAGAAATTGGCTGCATTCAGACTGGCAAGATAGGCACTGTTCACAAACAGATTAAATGGGCCCAGTCACACAGCCACAGCTGTCAGCCATTCCCCAGTCATGCTCACCCCATCGTACGATGAGTTGGAACTGGAGTAAATAGCCACCCCATAACGTGTGGTTCTTTTGGTCCCCCGCACATTCATCGCACGTGGCCAGATGTCTGAAAACAGGGGAGTGCAAACAGAACAGACTGGTGGTCTGAACCTGCAGATCTGTTCCTGCTGCTAGGGGTGGGTATTTCTGGAATTTTTGCCTATGTGTGCCTATGCGCCTATGCACGTGCATGATCACATATGTGTGCACGCACATTTTTTAAAACGACCAGGCAGCACGCTCCGTGGCTGAGGCGCTGCAGTAATGTGGATGCTTGATCACAGGATGTCCGTGTGGGTAACCCGCAGCAGGGTGTGCTGTCTGGATTATATGCCTTGCAACACAATTAGAGGTGGCGCCATATCACGCCAAGCTGCCAGTATGACCATAGCCACTGACAGATATAGCAATAGCATCCAAACTAAAAAAGCCAATTCACACACAGCAATTTAAGAAGGCTTGCCTTATCCCAGGGGCAGAACTATACATTCAGCTAGGGTTGCCATCCCCCTGGTCAGGGTAGGGAATTTCCCGATTTCAGAGGCTCCAATCTGCCACCGGCCAGCTGGTCAGCAGGGGAAGCCTCACTCCCAAACAGCAGCGTCCCCACAGGATGCCACTGATGTGATGACGTCACCAGTAGTGATCTCATCACGCTAGGGGCGTTGTGCAGTGACACTCTAGCATTCGGCAGGGGCTCTATGGTTACCATAGAGTGTTTGCCCTGAATGCTAGAGCGTCACCATGCAACAGCCCCACCATGCACAGCAGAGACATCCTGACGAGGAGCCAGGAGCCTCCCACCATGGGAAAGGTAAGACCTGGCAACCCTACATTCAACACAATAGAACTGCTGTAGAATATGGCAGCCCCATATTAAGTTCTCCCCCACTCCGGTGACGTAATATTTAGACCTGCATTGTGATTTCATCACCTGTTTCCCCACAACCACTCTATATCATTGGCTGCCATAGGCAGAAGTGGGAAAACACACAAGAGAAAGTAAATGTGCTCCGTTGGGGCATATATGCAGGTTGTTTGTACATTGCTTGGGTGTTTCCCAAAGCAGAGAAAATAGCAGGTCTCTTACCCCCATGTCATGGCCCTAATCCGATTCTCCTCCAAATATAAACTGCTGTTAATTACCAAGAAACACTGAGCAAATCTATTCAAGAATCTCCCAACATCTTCTCTAGTTTGGCCCTAAGTGAGGCACAATTTTGTTATTTTGTTATTTACAATTTCAATTTCTAGACTGCCCTCTCCCAAAGTATTGGGGCTTAGGGTGGTGTACAACATCTTAAAAACCATTCAATCAAATTTAAATAAAATGGAAAATAAAGCAATAAAATATTAAAATAGTTCAAAATTCATTCCACGTGGCACCTAGAATGGCTCAGATTAAATTTTCATCTCAGTGGGAAAGGAAAGAAGGAGCCAGACGGATTAAAGGCCATTACTGTTTAAAAGCCATTGCTGTCTTCAACTGTAAGCCTGGTGGAACATTTCTGCCTTACAAATTACCTTACGAGCAAATGAATCAGCCTACATTACTAACCCTCCTCTACCATTAGTTGATCAGCCTTCTATACTACCAAAGCCTTGCAGATTTATTCTACGTACTGAGCTTCTGTCCAAGCTGATTCAAAAAAACCACTGCACGCCTCCTTCAACAAGGACATGCTGTGAGGCCTATGCGCATGCACAAAAGGTTTTTTTTAAAAAAATATCCACTGCGCACGCCTCCTTCAGTGGATGCCATTTAGACAATCCACAACGATTCACCAGGGGGATGTCTGGTCATGCTACGATGGATTAAAAGATCAGGATAAAATTCAAACTGGCATAATGACGGGATTAGCTGCCCATCACAACGCACCCAATTTCTTTCTTTCTTTCTTTTTGCCCAGCATACACACATACAGGTTGGAGAAAACAACTAAAAACGTTTAGATCCAAAGACAAGTTCATATGCAAGGCTCAGTTAAATGCAAGATAACCAAAATGGCCATCCATCCACATAACATCATTTTCCTAGATGTGCTAAGCAGCATGAAAATTGCATGTGCACAGACTCTTTTCTTCTTCAGTCAGACACAGTCTGTTTAAGAGTGTGGATACATCAGCATGTGATTGGTTCCAGGGCACAAAAGCTTATGCCATAATAATACATCTGTCTTTAAGATGTCACAAGTCTCCTTTTTGGCTTTTGGGGTTTTTTGCTGCAATTTATGAAATCCCACAGAAATGACTGGCCCTGCTGGATCATTTCTTCATTGTAACCACATGACTGGACCTAGCACTTATTTTTGGACAATACAGACAAGAAATCTGTCTGTGGGGTAGGAAAGCTGCACATACGCAAAGAAATACCCATGCAGAACGGCCCAACCTATCGAAGGCAAGTGGGACGCTTATTTGCATTGGAGTCCCGTAGGCACAAGGAAAGGGGCACTGAAATACAAACATTCAAATTGCAAGGGCAGAGGTGGGAAATCCTAGAATAATCACTGACCTTTTTGCTTCTCTTCTCCTCCTTTGATGGTGCTGTCTTCTTCAGTCATTTCTGCAGTTTCCATTGGACCATGCAAATCCAGCCCTGTGTTAGTAAAGGAAGATTTCCTTTGAGACATTCTGACTATCTCTCCCCTAGGCTTGTTAATATTTCACTTTACTGTATTGACCCCTTGACTACATAGAATTTACAGGCAAACTCTCTCACACACATCCCTCTTCCCCATCTCAAGTTCAAAAATAAATAAATAATCTACAACATTTACTGAGGTTACTGATTCTCAGCATGGCCAAATCAAAAACCCTGAGCAGACACACTGCATTTGCGTTTAAATGTAGGCTATTGACAAAAAGGCTTGACATGCCTTTGAGGGTTTCATTTTTTCAGAAATCACCATTAGTTACAGCAGTGGTGGTTTTTAACATTTTTTTTTGTGTTATTGAGGAAACAGGATGTTTGCTCCAGTTTAATTAGGCCCAACTCGATGCTTGGCATAAATTGTCACAATTTCCTTGGGTTGGATGGAATTATGCTATTTTACACCAGTGGAGGTTCAGCTCATTTCTCCATGTGACAGTCATTAATTCTGAGAGAAGAGAACAACTCCTTTCAGTTTCAACAGGCTAGCTTTTATCCCTGTTCTTGAACGAGAGACAGGGTTGCTATCACTTACATCAGGGTGGCTCATTTCAGGCATGTTGTTGTCCATAATGTATGGAAAACATATTGTAAAATATTTATAATAGAAGTGTTATTGTCATCCATGTTATTTTATTTATTTTAAAGCATTTCTATAGTCACCTTTCAACCCAATTCAGAGCTCCCAAGGCAATAACATTAAAACATTAAAAAATATACACACACACTCTATCTATCTATCTATCTATCATCTATCTATCTATCTATCTATCTATCTATCTATCTATCTATCTATCTATCTATCTATCTAATTCAGGGCTCTTTTTGTAGCAGGAACTCCTTTGCATAAGAGGTGACACACCCCTAATGTAGCCAACCCTCCAAGAGCTTATGGTAGCCCCTGTAAGAAGAGCTCTGTAAACTCTTGGAGTATTGGCTATATTAGGGGTGTGTCGTCAAACATGCAAAGGAGTTCCTGCTACAAAAAGAGCCATCCATCCATCCATCCATCCATCCATCCATCCATCCATCCATCCATCCATCCATCTATCTATCTATCTATCTATCTATCTATCTATCTATCTATCTATCTATCTATCTATCTATCTAATGATTAAACAAAACACAACCAGGGAGGTGGGATAATAAGAGTTAGTAAAAGAATGCCAAACAAAAAAGAAAAAATCTTTACCTGCTGGTGGAAGACAACAGTCAAGGGAGTCAAATTAATCTCCCTGACCTGAGAAGGAAGTTCCAAAATTTTATCACCATGATCAAAAAGGCCCGTTCTTGGTAGGGCTGCAAGGCCTCTACGATCATGGGAGGTGTCCTGCTGGCAGCCCTTGCTGCCCACTAATACTCCAAGTGGCAGCCAATAATTTTAAAACATCAGCATCATGTGTGCCCTGGCATCACTTCCGGAGAAGACCCCAAAGTGCTATTGGGTAGCTCTAGGGATCACTGGGAAAACTCTGGTGTTACCACAGAATTTCTGCCAATTCCTAGAGCTACTCAGTGACGCTTCCAGGTTTCCACAGAAGTGACGCCATGTTGCAAGTGATATCACATGCCCCACCATGCCCATGCAAGTTGCCAGGCACAGTCTGGCAACCCTATTTTCTTGCCACCCATCTAGCCTCAGATGGTGGGGACGCAGAAGCAAGGCCTTTGAAGATGACCGAAGAGGCCATATGGGAGTCAGCGCTCCTTAAATTATGCAGGCCCCATGCCATATGGGTTTTAAAAGTCAGTGCCAGCACCTTGAATGAATTGCACCTGTAAGGAAACTGGGAGCCAGTCAGGATTGCCAGGTCTCCTGCTATGGTGGGAGACTGCCCACCAGCAACCTGTTCTTCCTGCTGCTGTTCCTTCAGGAGGCAGGGGGATTTTTTAAAAATTATCAATGCCAGAAGCAATGTGACATCACTTCCAAGAAAACTCCAGAACTGATATTATGTCACTCTATAAATCGCTGGAAACTCTCTGGCGATACCATAGAATTTCCTGTGATCCCTACAGTGATGTCACATCACTTCTAGTTTCCCCCAGTAGTGACGTCACCTCACGTAACAGTGCCAGCAGCCCCCCAATGTCTCCACATCCTCTCTCTCACCAGGTGGCGGCCCTCAGTTGGCAACCCAAGAGGTCAGTGTGAATGGAACAAGACTGGAGCGCTATGGTCCTTATCACAAACAGGTGGAGTGGTAAGACTGAGAGAGTGCAGCATAGTTAAGACCTCTTGGCCATGCTGTTGCTGAGGTAAGATGTGAACATGGACTTCCTGATTTAGAGTTTAGGACCACACTACAGGGGATGCTGGGATTCTGTGACTGAAACTCCTACTCTTGTTATTTGATTCTAAAAAGGAACTATAGGGTTGGGTACAGCGTTCCCTCTAAGCTGAGTTAGTGTGAGCTAGCTCACGGTTCTTTAGCCTCCGGCTCACACATTTTTGTCTTAGCTCAGGAAGGATGGCTCCAGAGCAAACTAATTTATGCAGTAGCTAAATCGCTCGCTCACACCTCTAATGCTAGTAGCTCACAAAGTGGATTTTTTGCTCACAAGACTCCACAGCTTAGAGGGAGCATTGGTTGGGTACCTAGAAGGATTTATTACACTCCAGTCAGGCATTTTCAGGTGGGGAAAGCATTGGTGGTGGGAACCCTTTCTCTGACACTACAACACCGTTGTTCTTGTTAAAATTTTATATCTTACCTTACTGTATTTCAGGGCAGCTTTCTTCTGTCTTCTGTCTTGGCACCCTTGCAAGGTGAGGAGTGGAAGGGAAGCGCAGGCTCAAACAACCCACTCACTGGAGTCCACAGGAGGCAAAACTCTATCTACTGGAAGAAGAGATAGACTTGTGAACATTAAAGGGTATTTATATTTTGTTGTTCACCTTAGTGTCGAAAACGGACACCCACCACCTAGCAAAATCCTCCATTAATCTCACTCTCTAATGGGATGAATCTATCGGTTTGTAGCAGAAACATCTATGTTTACATTCTCAAGGTTTGGCAGCAATGAAGAAAACAAAATAATCCAAAGTTCAACCCAATAAAACCTAAGTAAAAATATTAAAATACTAAAATCACAGAATAAACAATACGGCTACAACGCAACAAAAATAAAAGCTACCAAGTCAGGCTTATACCAATTTAGGAATAAGAAGACAGCGACAGTCTGTACAGGAGATAACCAAAGCATAGATGACAAGCGCAAAGTCTCTGTAGTGACTTTTCCCTCAGTGAAGTGAAATATGAGGCACAGATTTGTTTTAAGTAAATAAGGGGTTGTTTTTAAAGATAACAATTGCCAAATCTATGTAGCAACTTTCCCCTCAGTAGAGGGCAATCTGAGCACAAATATGTACTAAGTAAATAAGTGTTTTTTTGAAGATCAAAATTGCAACATCTGTGCAGTGACTGTTCCCTCAGTAAAAGAAAATCTGAGTATAAATATGTATTATGTTACTAAGGGTTTTATATAAAGCACTACACCATGTGGGAATATGAGTTTGTATTTCTGAGGGGGGGGGAAGCATACCTTGCACCACATATAACAAACAAGGCAGACAATAGCTAACATTAAAATGGTCAAAACAATGTGGTGATAGCAGTTCTTAGTGTAGGCTGTAGGTTTGCCAACTTCAGGTGGGGACTGGCGTTCTCACAGAACAGCTCCCTTAGAGAAGACAGCTGCTTTGGAGAATGGACTATGTGATATTATATCCCACTGACCTGCTTCCTCCCCAAACCCACCCTCCCCAGCCTCCACTCCCAAGTCTCCAGGAATTCCTCAAACAATGGTTGGCAACACTAAATGAGACCCAAAAGCAAGCGGCAGTTGTCTCACAGGAGGGTCGGGAGGTCAGGAGGGAGGAAGAGAAAGAGGGTGAGCTGGGAGAGGAGGCTCTGGATAGAGCAATGGCAGGTTTGGGTTTGTTTCTGCGTGATTTCTGGAGAACGAGCCCTATGAGGAAAGGCTGAGGGACTTGGGAATGTTTAATCTAGAGAAGAAGAGGAGATTGGATTTATACCCCACCCTTAACTACCCAAAGGAGTCTCAGAGTGGCTTACGAACTCCTTTCCCTTCCCCTCCCCACAACGGACACCCTGTGAGGTAAAAGAAGAAGAAGAAGAAGAGATTGGATTGGTTGAGGAGGGACAGTCACATGATTGCTCTCTCTAAGCATTTGAAGGGCTGTCACTTAGAGGAGGGCAGGGAGCTGTTCCTGTTGGCAGCAGAGGAGAGGACTCGCAACAATGGGTTTAAATTAAGGGTGGGAAGGTACCGGCTGGATATTAGGAGAAACGTTTTTACTGTCAGAGTTGTGCAACAGTGGAGTCAGCTGCCTAGGGAGGTGGTGAGCTCCCCCTCACTGGCAGTCTTGAAGCAGCGGCTGGACAAACACTTGTCAGAGATGCTCTAGGCCAGTGATGGCGAACCTTTTAGAGACCGAGTGCCCAAACTGCGACCCAAAACCCACTTATTTATTGCAAAGTGCCAACACGGCAATTTAACCTGAATACTGAGGTTTTACTTTAGAAAAAACAACTCATACATTAACTTAAGATGATCCAAACATAGTAAGGAAAGCAATCCCAAATGCTTTCATTGACTTAAAATTATTTGGCAGAGAATTCGACACTATAATGATGGTCTGGGCCTGGCTGGGGCGATGGCACGTGTGCCCACAGAGAGGGCTCTGAGTGCCACCTCTGGCACCCGTGCCATAGGTTCGCTACCACTGCTCTAGGCTGACCCTACACTGAGCAGGGGTTGGACTAGATGGCCTCCCTGGACCCTTCCAACTCTGTGATTCTACGATTCTATGTATGAAATTGTCATGAAGTGCAAATATGATGTTCGAGTACAGTGGCACCTTTAAGACCAACGAAATTTTATTCACAGTATAAGCTTTCATGTGTAAGCACATGAAAGCTTATGCCTTGGACAGAATTTAGGTAAAGGTAAAGGTAAGGTAAAGGTTCCCTTGCTCGAAAGCCAGTCGAGTCCGACTCTAGGGTTGTGGTGCTCATCTCCGTTTCCAAGCTGAAGAGCCAGCGCTGTCTGAAGACGTTTCCGTGGTCATGTGGCCGGCATGACTAAACACCAAGGCGCACAGAACGCTGTTACCTTCCCACCGAAGTGGTACCTATTTATCTACTTGCAATTTCTTGCTTTCGAACTGCTAGGTTGGCAGGAGGTACAGAATTTAGTTGGTCTTAAAGGTGCCACTGGACTCAAACGTCGTTCTGCTGCTTCAGACCAACACGGCTACCCACCTACATGTTTATGTCAAACATGAAAAATAAAATGATAAACTTGTTAACAGATGTGAGATTCCTGTAAAGGGGGGGGGAATGGCTGCTATGGAAGATGGACTGCATGGCATGAAATTCTGCTGAGGTCCCTCCTCGCCCTAAACCCTACCCTCCCAGGCTGCACCCCCAAATGTCCAGGAATTTCCGATCCGATCTAATGTATTGCAGCAAGAGCCAGTAAAACAGTACAATTCTGATATAAGAAGGATTAAAGCAGTAATAACATGGGAATCGTCTAAAGACATTAACAAGAGAAAGTTAATAAAAATAGTAAAATAAAAGTAATGTTAATATAAGAGAGTCATGCAGTTTTTTCAGCTAAAATAAGTTTACGTTTCCTAATAGCTAAGCAACAAAATTTTGCCACAGCTTAAGTCACTGAGCTCTGAATTTCCCAG
Organism: Gekko japonicus; assembly: GCF_001447785.1. Classification (NCBI taxonomy): domain Eukaryota; kingdom Metazoa; phylum Chordata; class Lepidosauria; order Squamata; family Gekkonidae; genus Gekko; species Gekko japonicus. Next base: position 38,985 of record NW_015168737.1, on the reverse strand, counting down.
CCTGGAGTTGGCAGCCCTGCTCCAGTAGTGCTAAAAATGTTGTTATGATGGCCCCCTTCGACTTCCCTCCCTCGGAGGCAAGATTTTTCCCTCCATTTTTCTGTTCCCCTCGGTGGCTGAACCACCCAAGTAATGTGTTTTCTTCTTGACCTGCGAAGTCTGGCTGTCCCACCCTGCCACAAGTTCAGTATTTTCTGGCTTTTTGGCTCAGCCCAGGAAGCCCAAGGGAAGGATTAGGAGACCTCTTTATCTCAAACCACTGAAAATGGCACTCCGGACCTCCTCGAATTCAAAAGGAACAATATATTTCACTTTAACACAGAGGGGAAGGGCCAGGGGAAGGCAGAGGCTGATGTTTCTGAGGTAAAATTGGTTTCACACAGACTTTATGTACAGGCTAATGAGAATTTCATACACTTTTTTTTTGGCCGTTTTGTAAAACTTTTGTTGAGAGGCTTTTGTTTCGGAATTAACCCAACCGCTCCAAACACACTTCCTTAGTATCTCTCTGGCTGTTTTTTGTTTCCCGGAAGGTCGGTACACCCTTTTCAGTACCCAAACCCGTTCTCTTGAAATACCCGGTTTTGATCTGACTCTTCGGGTCGCTCCATGCAGTTTTTAATCAAACCCGACCAGGGATCTCTGTACCCTTCAGAGACATCATCCTGTTCAACTGGGTAGGGGATCTTCTCCTCTCACTAGGAGTGTTATCCCCTTTCCTTGGCCCGAATGGGAGTCTCAGTTTCCTTTCCAAACCTCCTAGCCTACTTTTCCCAATTCTCCTGTCTGTGTCGAGCTGCTCTCAGCTCAGGCTGAAATTAGACTCTCAAGGCAGAATTTGGACTTTCTCCAGTCAAATCGGAATAATTCTCCTCAGCATCCAGCTCTCTCAAGAGGCCGCTGATGCTGACCAATCAGATTGCTCAGAGCAGCCTGTCTCCTGCTTACAAGTTCTAGACATTCTCCCCCCACCCAACCCTCTCTGTCTCAAGTGGCTAACCCTGTAGGTTTCAATTTTTCCATTTAGATAATATTCTTGTAGGCGGATGCACTGTATTACGCTGTATCTTTGCTTAACGTATTGTACGATAAATTAAAATTAATAAAGACGATTTTTACATTTAGTCTGTTTTTACAGGACTCTGAGGCCTTTTTTAAAAAAAAATGCAGTTTGTCACAGCTGTGAACCAAGGAAAAACAGTGGAGAGACCATTTACACCTTTGTCTATGCATACTATAAGGGGCTGCAGTGTCTCAAGTGGTTAAGACACTGAACTGCAGATTGGAAGGTCGGTAGTTCAGCCGTTCAAGACCCGAGTGCCACGTGATGGAGTGAGCTCCCGTCTCTGGCCCCAGCTCCTGCCAACCTAGCAGTTCGAAAGCAAAAAATTGCAGGTAGATAAATAGATACCACTCCGGTGGGAAGGTAACAGAGTTCTGTGCGCCTCGGCATTTAGTCATGCCGGCCACATGACCACAGAAACGTCTCTGGACAGCGCTGACTCTTCGGCTTGGAAACGGAGATGAGCACCGCAACCCTAGAGTCGGACTCGACTGGCTTTCGAGCAAGGGAACCTTTATCTTTTCCTCTACCTATGCATACCAAGCACACAGGCACAATAGTCAGTCAGGGTGTAGAAATAATGGACGGGGCTTGGGGGCATTGGGGAGCTTGCAATACCCAGCCACTTTGTCACACCCCCTAATATAGCCAATCCTCCAAGAGCTTACAGTAGCTCCTGTAAGAAGAGCTCTGTAAGCTCTTGGAGGATTGGCTATATTAGGGGGTGTGACCTAATATGCAAAGGAGTTCCTGCTACAAAAAGAGCCCACCGCTGGCTCTCCAGTCTGCCCATAAGGGTTTTCCTCTGCATCCCCCTCTCTAGCCTATGGGGCCTCAGGACAAACCAACTTGGAGCTTACCCGCTGCTGTCCTTACAAAGTTTGTATCTCCGGTACCTGGCATTACATTTTATGGCACACATGGCCCGGCCTGACAAAGTGACATTGATGTCAGATCCGGCTCTCATAACAAATGAGTTTGACACCTCTGGGTAGCGTCCATGATAGTTCTGTTTGTTAGTTGGAACTGTGGACGACATGAGCTCCCTTGTCCTGAAACTAGTTGTTCCAAGTCTTGTATATGTTGTCCTCCCTCACCCCCATAAATCATTGTTAGTCCCGCGTGAATGAGTAACTGTAAATCGCTCAGAGCCAGCAAGCTCTGCAGGATTGAGAGATTAATAAATCGAAAGATTATTATTTTTTATTATTATTAAATACACACAATAGGACAACCAGTGTGAATAAAACAGTGATAATGTTTTACTGATGCCCAACTGGATGCCAACCAGTGTTCCCTCTAAGCTGAGTTAGTGTGAGCTAGCTCACAGTTTTTAGCCTCTCGCTCACACATTTCTGTTTTAGCACAGGAAGGATGGCTCCAGAGCAAACTCATTTATGCAGTAGCCAAATTGCTTGCTCACAACTGTAATGCCGGTAGCTCACAAAGTAGAACTTTTGCTCACAAGACTCCACAGCTTAGAGGGAGCATTGATGCCAACACAATGAGATAAACACCATGACATCTGCACATTTCTAGGTGCCTTCTGAGTATTAGCCCTGCCATCTTTTTTAAAGAAACAAATACGTTGAATGCATATTTACAAAGTTAAAGTTATATTTGACAAACTTAGAGCATACACATAAAGATATACTGACAAATCATACTTTCATTCATTTATCTGAAAAAAATTCAAATTCCAGCAATTATGCAATGGGCAGGTTAGGGACGTTGTAGTTACTTAATGGATATTATGTGGATAGCTCAAAATCTTACAAAGAAAAGGCTTGAAAAAAGGATTCACTGAGTTATACAGATCCTAGACCGGGGCGGGGGGATCATTCATATGTTATAAAGAATGAAAATGTTTACTTTGATATATATGTAGTTGTTGTTGTTGTTGTTCAGTCGCACAGTCAAATCTGACTCTTCGCGACCCCATGGACAAGATCACGCCAGGCCCTCCTGTCTTCCGCCGTCCTCTGAAGTTTGCTCAATTTCATATATATGTAGTGGACTATACTAAATTACTGAGCACTTGAAAGCGTTTTCAGGACGAGACTAGGGGGGTTATTCTTAATACTGTGATATTGTTGTTATTATTATGTTTTCAGAGGGTAGCCATGTTGGTCTACAGTAGAACAGCTCGATTCGAGTCCAGTAGCATCTCAGAGACCAACAAGATTTTTGGGTTATGAAAATTCGAGAGTCAGAGCTTCACCGTTTGCTCCACTGGGGGCTCCACATGTACTGTTTTTCTCTGATGGGACAAATAACCATTTCAAAATGGAAAAATGGTGTGGGAGGCTAAGCCCCCTCTCCCCATGCACCCAGTCCTCATCCAAATCAGGCTCCCACATGCCTTGGAACTGAACTGGGAACTTGCAACACATGTCTGATTTAAAAATTCCTTATGGCAAACCTAAAAGGAGCTGTGGTGGCTCAAGTGGTTAAGACGCTGAACTGCAGGCTGTGGAAGGTCAGTAGTTCAGCAGTTCGAGACCCGGGTGCCACATGACGGAGTGAGCTCCCGTCTCTAGTTCCAGCTCCTGCCAACCGAGCAGTTCGAAAGCAAGAAATTGCAAGTAGATAAATAGGGACCACTTCGGTGGGAAGGTAACAGCGTTCCGTGCGCCTTGGTGTTTAGTCATGCCGGCCACATGACCACGGAAACTTCTTCGGACAGCGCTGGCTCTTCGGCTTTGAAACGGAGATGAGCACCGCAACCCTAGAGTCGGATTCGACGGGCTTTCGAGCAAGGGAACCTTTACCTTTACCTTTATGGCAAACCTGGACATGACATGAAAACTATATGCCATGTAGTTAGACCCTCAGTGTGGAGCAGTGATGTAAAAGGCGTATTCTATACTCCCCGTTTGCAGGTAGGGCGGGGTATAAATACAAAAATAAATAAAAAATAAATATAAAAATAAGATATACTAGAGATTATTAAGAAAATGACAGAATATAAAATGTTTAGTATAACAATGTCCTTGTATAAATCTATAGTGTAGTTTCATCTGGAATAATCTGTGATTTTCTGGTCACCCCATACAAAAAATTATATTACAGAGCAAGAAATGATGTACCAAAATAATAACCAAGATAATAATTAGGTTGGAACTTCTTATCTTTGAGGAAAGGGTGTAAGGCAGTGGTGGCGAACCTATGGCACGGGTGCCAGAGGTGGCACTCAGAGCCCTCTCTGTGGGCACGCGTGCCATCGCCCCAGCCAGGCCCAGACCATCATTAAAGTGTCGAATTCTCTGCCAAATAATTTTAAGCAAATGAAAGCATTTGGGATTGCTTTCCTTACTTTGTTTGGATCATCTTAAGTTAATGTATGAGTTGTCTTTTCTAAAGTAAAACCTCAGTATTCAGGTTAAATTGCCGTGTTGGCACTTTGCGATAAATAAGTGGGTTTTGGGTCGCAGTTTGGGCACTCAGTCTCTAAAAGGTTTGCCATCACTGGTGTAAGGCATTTTGGTTAAGAAAAAACACTGACCAAGAGGGCACATAATAGAGCTTTGCAACATTGCACATGGTATGGAGGAAGTAGAGAAAGATATCCTTTTGTCCTTCAGCTGTAATCCTTTAATTTAGGGACACTTGATGAAGCTGATGGGCTCTGAATTATTAAATGCATAATTCAGAGCCACAAGATGTAGCAGTGTGACCAATGTAGATAATGTTAAAAGGCCATTATACAAATTTATAGATGCCTGACCTATTAATGGCTGTTAGCCATGATAACTGCATGAAATCTCCACATTCACAGGCAGTGTACCTTTGAAATCAGTTGCTGGGGTCAACAGCCGTTGAACTGATACCCTCATTCTCTTCCACTGTGAGAAACAAGATGCTGGGTAAAATGGGCCTTTTGGTCTGGTCCAGTAGGCCTTTTCGTGTTCTTAACACTCAAGGTATATATATTTTTTTAAATCAGGCCCACTACTGATCCTAAAAATCCAGGATTAATTTGAAATGCTCAGACCGTTGTCCTTTGAATATTGTTCGAAAATTCATGTATCAAAACAGTGCATGTTGCCATCTTCTCAATTTGCTTTCTTTTCATCTGCTCTTTGATTTAATAACACTACACACATTTTAAACCATTTCTGAGTGCAAGACATTTAAAATACAACCACCGACCTTTGGCGCAATCGATAAACAATTGTACAATTAAAAGTTAAGATGAAGGTCAGCAGCACACCATTCGTTGAGCCTTTCAGGAAAGAAAAGAAAAGAGAACTGCAGGTTTTAAAAGAGCAAAATTAACTAAATAGCATATTGGAAATGAGACCAAGGTATGTCTTAAAGGTAAAGGTTCCCTTGCTCGAAAGCCAGTCGAGTCCGACTCTAGGGTTGTGGTGCTCATCTCCGTTGCAAAGCCGAAGAGCCAGCGCTGTCCGAAGACGTTTCCATGGTCATGTGCCTGGCATGACTAAACGCCAAGGCGCACGGAACGCTGTTCCCTTCCCACTGAAGTGGTCCCTATTTATCTACTTGCAATTTCTTGCTTTCGAACTGCTACGTTGGCAGGAGCTGGAACTAGAGACGGGAGCTCACTCCGTCATGCGGCACACTCGGGTCTTGAACTGCTGAACTACCGACCTTCCACAGCCTGCAGTTCAGCATCTTAACCACTTGAGCCACCGCAGCTCTTACAGGTATGTCTTACAGAGATATAAAAATGTATGCTCCTAAAAAAATGTGAAATAGGAACAGCATTTCATGGTCATAGCTCAAACGTATGTCTGTATGAAGAGAAAAGTGTCCTATGAATATTTCAAGGCAGGGAACTGAGGGACTGGAACACCAGCAATGATACCTGAAGGTTGATTGACTTGTTACGATGTCATTGTGGCAGCTGTGAGGATCTTCTATTGGACATCTGCCTGGTGTTTCCTATTGGGAACTTGATTCTCAGGAACATACAGGACCAGTTTGAATTAAATGGAACTGCAACATGTAGGGAGAAGCCCCCCTCTTCCTTGTGCCATTTTCCTGACCTGAAACGGCTCTGGGAAGCCATTGGTAAAATTTGTATTGATGGGCTACATATAAGTTCCGTAAGACACAGGGAGAGGAAACAAACCTGACCCAAAAACTGGAATCAAGAACCAAAAGGGTGAGAAGAAAGTCTAATGAAGGGCCAATATTAAAAACCTAGTTAAAACTTATAATATACAAAAATACAAGTATTTATTAGAAAGACAGTTAAAAACATACATAAGGGCCCAATGAAAGCCTCGTAAACAACTATAGCCTAAACACAAGGGCCAATCCACATGACCTGACGCGTTTCTGCCCTTTGGGGGCCTTCTTCAGAGGTCAAACAATATTGAGGTACACATAACTTAAATACATATTGCAATAAGATAACCAATAAGTGAATAATGGACCAGGAATGAGGAAGGTTAAGCAGCAAAATCTAAAGACACATGACAAAGATGTTTGTGAGGCCTCAAAAGGTGAAAGTCATGTGTCTCGTGCCAAATGCATTTCAGGACAGGAAAACCGAATGGAAGGGAAGGCTTACGTCCCTTTTGTTGTTGTTGTTCAGTCGCACAGTCCAGTCCGACTCTTTGCGACCCCATGGACCAGATCACGCCGGGCCTTCCTGTCTTCCACCGTCCTCTGAAGTCCCTTTACCACAGGCCCAATCCAAATTGGGCCTCTGTGCTCCTGTTGAATTTTTGTATATTAAGACAGGATCTGTCAGGAGAAAGGTAATATCCTAGATTGTACAATGGTTGAGGAAAGTAGGTGCCCACTAAAAGCCTTCTACTTGTTGCCTCCTAGGCATGGATTCTTGTTCTCTTCAGTCTTTTGTTCAGCTGACCAAAGAGACAGTGATACGATATCTCTGTTTTCAATCTACTATCAGATTATCTACTATCAGATTATCTATCAATCTACTATCAGATTATCGCTTTATTGGCTTTGCTAATACTGTCTTGATTACCTCAGCAAATCAAGTTCTCATTCCTTGCCTTCTTAAAACTGACCATGAAAAAACTGCTCATGCCCCAAGAAAGTCATATTTTGTGGACCTGGAGCAAATAATGAGATTCCCTGCCACTCCCCCTAGTGTAGAATGTTATTAACATTCAAGCAATCTACTATCCCTCTTACGCTGCCAAGAATGAGGAGATTTCTTGCTCTCTTTCATATAAGCCCTGTCAGAGTCTTTGCAGAGGAATGGAAGAAACCATTGCTGACAGGAACTGTAAATAAAACACATTTTGTAGAACCTTCCAAATCAGATCAATGGAGACCTAGACCTCCTCTGATGTACACCCATGGGACAATCCAAAAAAGCCCACTATTGAAGGGAGCAGAGCAATGCATGACTAATTCATCTAATTTGAAGGAACCATCAAACATTGTATGGAAACTCCAACTCTGGAGAGTCCTTTACTTGCCTCATTCCCCATCAAACCTACAAACCGGCAGGCTATCACTCACCCCCCAACAGAAGTATCCCAGTTATCTAATTCCAGCTGTTCAAAATCAGACTCAACTATTTTACTTAGACCTTGATTTCAATAAAACAGCAGATAGAGAATTGTGGGCACAGGACATAAAACACCAATTTCTAAAGATATTAAACGACAGAAAAATTGGTGCAACTGAGCCCCGGTCAAACCAAGCAAAAGCTCCTGCCAAAATAATTGTGCCAAGATTTTTTTATACATATTTACTTATTTAATTATTCTTTATATTTTATTGTTTAAATATGGAACCATGGTATCCTTTAACTTTTGTTTCAAGTGAGAACAATAGTCTTATTCAGAAGATCTCTTCCACTGGACCTTAGAATATGAACTCAGGTTCACCCAATCCTTAGGAAAATTTCTTGGGGTTGGAATAATCTAACATTAGTTAGTCCCTTGTTTTCAAGAATGAGAAATGAGTATTTTATTGCTGAATTTGTATATAATTGTACCTCTAATAACTGTTCTCGTTTTGCATTATTTTTGTGTCTTAACTGCATTTTTGAACTTTTTAAAATTTACAAATTATTTCAATGTATTGAGACCCAATTAGTCAATTGTCTTATAAATTATTTCTCTACAAGATTCAAATTGAAGAAACAATGGATCCAATTGCAGATACCAGTTTGTTGGATAAAGCCCCATTAGGTCCTGTGTTGAATTTTTCTTCTCCTCTCGGTTTATTTGGCTCTTCTTCTTTTTTTGCTATAGCTTTTATATTACACTGTGATGAGATAAATTAAATTTTGTATTTTTTCCTATTAATAAAGAAAAAAATTAAAAGGCCATAATATAATTCAGTACAATATTTAATCAAACACCTTTTAAAAAAACCGACATTTTATTACTCAGTAATGTCCCTTCCTATAATTCCTGATGCATTAGGCAAATAATTTTAAACTTATCATGAGAGCAAAGATACTGTCTTATACGGGGGTGTATTTAATTTACTATCCACATTTAACTATTATAATGTTAATTCGTTTCCAGCGCCATCCTTCTAAGGCTGTTTCTGCACCTGTCATTTCTTCCGCTTTCTCTGTCGCCTTTTATATTGCGTTCTGCATTCCCTCCCGCTTTCATGTCACATCTGCGTCGGCTTTTGTTGTTGCTTCTGCATTCCTCGCCCCACCCACCCCAAATCCACTTTTAGTTTGCCGAATCCCCAGCTTTTCCAGATCCTGTTTTACCACGGGCCTTTTTCTTGCTCCGCTTTCAAGTCAGGGGTATTTCTGATGCAGACATTATTCTGCAGACACTGCATCACCGCCTTCCCTTTTCCCACCCTGCTCCCACCCCTCTTTTTTGTCAACACCACCACCAAGAATGCAGTTTGTTGTTCCTACCACTCTGCACCTTCTGTCCTCCTCCCAACTTGAGCATCAGTATTGCAAGGGTTTCCTGACTTTTTTTCTAACAAGCCCTTTTTAGTCTAGTGAAATGATAAGTTGGTCGCTAAACTTTGTTTGGTGGAGAAAGATGCTTTAACAGTTTGGTAAAAAAGATGCTCACAAGCTGGAATTAAGATTGCTGGGGAAAAGATCAACAACCTCAGATATGCAGACGATACCATGCTAATGGCAGAAAGTGAAGAGGACCTAAAGAGCCTCTTGCTCAGGGTGAAAGAGGAGAGCGCAAAGGTTGGCTTGAAACTCAACATCAAAAAAACTAAGATCATGGTATCCGGCCCCATCACTCCTTGGCAAATAGAAGGGGAAGTCGTGGAAGCAGTGACAGACTTCATGTTCCTGGGATCCCAGATCACTGCAGATGGTGACTGCAGCCATGAAATTAAAAGACACCTGCTCCTGGGGAGGAAAGCAAAGGGAAACCTAAACAGCATGATAAAAAGTAGAGACATCTCCCTGCCAACAAAAGTCCGCATGGTCAAAGCAATGGTATTCCCAGTAGTAATGTATGGCTGCGAAAGTTGGACTATAAGGAAGGCTGAGCGCTGAATAATAGATTCTTTTGAACTATGGTGCTGGAGAAGACTCTTGAGAGTCCCCTGGACTGCAAGAAGATCAAATCAGTCAATCCTAAAAGAAATCAACCCTGACTGTTCCCTGGAAGACCAGATAATGAAACTGAAGCTCTAATATTTTGGCCACCCAATGAGAAGGGAGCACTCACTGTAGAAGACCCTGATGCTGGGAAAGACTGAAGGTAAAAGAAGAAGGGGGAGAGTCCCCTCCCCCCCTCACTTTTCGTATGGTGGAACTTGTACGCTTGTTCTCTGCTTTCATTTGAACCGACTCACAACTCAACGTTAATCTCAGCATCGCTGCAGGATCTCGCCTTCAGGTAAGTAAATCGCTGAACGTCTGCACGCTTGTCCCGGTGTGCGCCTTGATTCCAATACTGGGAGTCAGCGGCAGGACCTTCGGGGCAGGGAACAGCCCCCCTTCGCTGGCCAGTTGCCGGAGGAAGGGCTCTCTAAGCGTCCCATGGCTAGGAGCCCACCACAAGGGCTCCATGGGGGGCACGGACGATCGCGCCCCCTCCCCTCCACTGATTAATGGTACACGTCTCTTGGAGCTCCGAGAAGCCATGGCCATCATTAAGGAGCCAAAACCCTGGCTGGTTTTCATCTTCCCTCCCCCTCTGTCTTGGGGGAAGGCCAGCTGTTCTCTGCCAGACGTAAGGCTGAGAAAATGAGTCTTAAGCTATCTACAATATAGAGGCTGAGAACTTCCAGAGAAGTAGCACGATCAGGTGTAATCCCTGTTTAAAGTCATTGCCTCACTGGGAGCAACAGCAGCCTCAGACAATAACATCCGGGCCCTGCAGGACCTTGGACAGTTCCACAGGGACTGTAAAACGGAGCTCTTCCGCCAGGCTTTCAAGTAGGAGCCGCCGCCACCATTATTCCACCAATGCTTTTTCCATCACCGCACCCTTACCACCGCTGGCGCGGGTACCATCAGGGATGCAAGACGTACCTGGCGGATGATAGGGTTGTGGGGACATATGGTCGTTGTATTGTTATAACAGCTGCAGAACACCATCTTGATTTTATGAATTGGAGCAAGTAGTGGAGCACCAATATTTTATTAATTGTATTATGTTGTGTAATGTATTGTATTTTATATTGTTCTTATTGTTTTTATTGGCATTTATGCCCTTGTTAGCCACCCTGAGCCTTCAGGGATGGCGGGATATAAATTTAAAGAATAAATAAATAAATAAATTTACAGAGCAATCCTATGCAGCGTTATGCGAGTCTAAGAGGTATTGTGTCATTTCTGTAGTTGCATCTAGTTGTGTAAGTACATAAGAACATAAGAGAAGACAATGTTGGATCAGACCAATGGCCCATCTAGTCCAGCACTCTGTCACACAGTGGCCAAAAATACCAGGTGTCATCAGGAGGTCCAGCAGTGGGGCCAGGACACTAGAAGCCCTCTCACTGTTGCCCCCCCAAGCACCAAGAATACAGAGCATCACCTGCCCCAGCCTGTGAGTTTCTATCTATACCTTGTGGCTAATAGCCACTGATGGACTTCTGCTCCATATGTTTATCTAATTCCCTCTTGAAGCTGTCCATACTTGTAGCCGCCACCACCTCCTGCGGCAGTGAATTCAATGTGTTAATCACTCTTTGGGTGAAGAAGGACTTCCTTTTATCTGTTCTAACCCGACTGCTCAGCAATTTCATTGAGTGCCCACGAGTTCCTGTATTGTGAGAAAGGGAGAAAAGTACTTCTTTCTCTACCTGCTCTATCCCATGCATAATCTTATAAACCTCAATCATGTCACCCCTCAGCCGTCATTTTAATATCCTTTTTGAGGTGTGGTGACCAGAACTGTACACAGTACTCCAAATGAGGTCGCACCATCGATTTGTACAGGGGCATTATGATACTGGCTGATTTGTTTTCAATACCCTTCCGAATAATCCCCAGCATAGCATTGGCCTTTTTTATTGCAGTCACACACTGTCTTGACATTTCCAGTGAGTTACCTACTATGACTCCAAGATCTCTCTCTTGGTCAGTCTCTGCCCGTTCGGACCCCATCAGTGTGTATTTATAGTTAGGATTTTTGGCTCCAATGTGCATCACTTTGCACTTGGCCACATTGAGCCCCATTGATGCCCACTCGCCTATCTTCGACAGATCCCTTTGGAGTGCCTCACAATCCTCCCTGGTTTTCACCACCCTGAACAACTTCGTGCCATCCACAAATTTAGCCACTTCACTGCTTACTCCCAACTCCAAATCATTAACAAACAAGTTAAAAAGCATCAGACCCAGTACTGATCCCTGTGGTACCCCACTGCTTACTACCCTCCACTGAGAAAATTGCCCATTTATACTCACTCTCTGTTTCCTATTTATTAGCCAGTTTTTGATCCACAAGAGGACAGTTTTTGATCCACTAGAAGTATCAAGATAAACTGTTGACTAGTACACATCACAGCACTGGTGAGGAGCCAACGGCACAACCCCCACCCCCATCTTGATCTGTTTCTTGTTTATTTAGACCATTCCTGTGCATTCCTGTGTGGAAATATTATGTGAGTGGGATACTGCGCCACTGATGCAGGGTTACTGTAGTGGTTAAGAGCAACAGACTCTAATCTGGAGAGTCTGATTCTCCACTCCTCCACATGAAGCCAGCTGGGTGACTTTGGATCAGTCACAGTTCTCTCAGAGCTCTCTCAGCCCCACCTACCTCACAGGGTGTCTGTTGTGAGGAGCGGAAGGGAAGGAGATTGTAAGCCGCTCTGAGACTCCTTCAGGTAGTGAAGACTGCGGTATAAAAACCAACTCTTCTTCTTCTTCTTTTTATTGCCCAGAAAATTCAACCTACCATTCTTATGGAACCATTAAACTTTATTATGTGGAGTCAATAAATTTTAATGAGAATTTTGTAGGTAAGACCATAAACTCCAAGGTTCTCTCAGCTGGATACAGATGGCACTTTGCCTGAAGCATGTCTTCTTAGACAACAGTTCTCTTCACTAGCAAACTGTCTAGGGCTTTCTTGATGCAAAGGTGGTTATATTTTGGTGACTAATGAAGTAATTATTATAGAGTTGGAGTGAGATATATATATAAACTATAATGCCTAGCAATATAGCAGCCATCCTGAATTAAAGATACCCATCCTAAGGTGAAACTATACATTGTGTCAAAGCTTCCACATACACTGAATGATGCACTTTTGATCCACTTTCAATGCACTTTGCAACTGAATTTTACTGTGTGAAATTACTAAGTCCACTTGCAAATGAACAGGTCAAAGGTGATGTAAAAGACCTCCATCTGAGACAAGCTGGATTTTGTAATTACAGCATGTTAGGAAAATGAAATGGACACCAGCACCTTGTGAAAAGAATATTCTGATAGCTGAGTGTCAGGTACTAAACGAAGAAATCTAGACCTAGCTGAGCATAGGGTTGGCATCGTCTGAATATTACTTCTCACCCAATAATGTACACATGCTAGAAAAGTGATACAAATTACACTCCTGTCTTTATTGGGGAAAAAATTACCTGTTCCACTGACCACAGTCCCTTAAAACTCTCTTTTCTATCGGACCCCAACACATATGAGATTCTTCACTGCGTGGTGTGAAGGAAGAAATCAGAGCAGCCACAATCTGTGACCAAGACTCTGAACTTGCTTATGGGGAAGCTACCTCAGTCACATCCATGATCAATGCATTAGATCTGGGAGCTGAGCTTCTGGCCTTGAATACTTGGAAGGTGTGAAATGTCCCTGGGCAGTTTAATCACTCTCCCTCTCTGCTGGCTGTTTGTGTCCAGGAGCAGGTTAGTTCCAGTGATGAATTGGTGCTTTTCATCCCTTGTTTCAGATGGCAGGTGATGTATCCTTCTCCTGAGCAATCTCTTTTTGGCCAGGAGAGAAAGTTCTTGGAGAGGTGGGAGAGGGCACTTTTTCCTACTCGCCGGCCCTTGCTTGCAATCTACAGGCATCTTCTTCCTTTCTGAAGCCACCTCCTTCCTTTTGGTACAGGGGCCGTTCCACTCAACGCCTGCTTTCCTGTGTTCATCAGGCATCCTGTTCTGCCCCGCCTGGGATGCATTCCTCCTGCTAAACAGCTTTCTCCTCCCAATCTGAGACTTGGTCCACTTGGCACATGGCTTTCTCACCCGCACTGGGGACTCTTTCCTTTTCATCGGTGGCCCTTTAGCACCACAGGTCGTCAGCTGTGGTTTGGGGACCTGCTTAGCATCTGCTGAAGCCTTTTTCTTCCCGTCATGCAATTCCGCTCTCTTCTCTTGTCCAGACCTCAGTGTAGACTCTCCGTTCTTACCTTGTGGTTCCAGCTTTACAGTCTTCTGTTCGTTTTTCCCAAGAGGGCCTTCACTTTTAAAAGTTTGTTGCTTGCTTTCCTCGGACTGTGGGTAGTTCCTCCCGACGGGAGCCTTTTTATTTCCAGCTTGTGAAGTGCATCCAGAAGCCGTCTTTTGTTTCGTAAGGGATTCGGTATGTACAGGGTTAGATTTCTTGTGAGCACAAGTCTCCTGATCTGGCCTCTGAGATCCATGGTGCTCCTTGTCGACTTGGAAACATCCCTCGTCTGGCTTAGGTTGCCCCTTGTTCGTCCTGACATCCTGGTCAGCGTGTCCCTCCCCTGGCTTAGAAAATCCAGGGCTGCCTTTGTCTGACACAGGATGTCCTGCCTCTGACCTATGTTGCTTTTTGTTTTTCCTGACCTGTGTTTCATCCACACTAGAGTTATTCTCACCAGGCTTAGGAAACACAAAATGTCCCTTTTCTGGCCTGATGAGCTTCTCCTCTGGCCAAGGTTGTCCCTTATTTGGCTTACATTGCCTCTGATTTAGATCAGGTTTCCCTTCCCCTGGCATGGAAAATGTTGGATGCCTCCCTCCTGGCCTAGGGCAACCCTTGTCCGACTTCGGATGTTTCTCATTGACCTTTGGATACGGTGTATCTTTCTGGCCATTCCTAGTACCACCCCTAGAGCAATCCTTATCTTCTTGGTGATGCCTCCCTTCAGCCCAGTCACGGCACTCTTCTGCCCAGTTTCGCCATTTTTCTGCCCAGAGGCGCCATTCGTTGGCCCACCGACGCCTTTCACATGTCCAGATTCTCCACTTCCCTGGGCACTGGTGCCCCTTGTCCAACTTGTAATTCCATTCATTCCCTGTTGCTCCGTTATGGTCTCTACCATAAACCGGTATGCCTGTAAGAGAACTAGAATGTATTAGTCAAACAAGCACCATTCTGGGAAGAACAGTAAAATAAGAATGGTAAGAACAAGCCTACAATCAGTACTTGTAGCAATCCCATCATCCACCCCTCGCTTGCTTCTTTGTTGGCCAGAAGAAGCTCTGAGTCAAATGAACTTCCACTTAGCAATCAATCATGTTGGCGGGCTATGAGGTAGCCTTCTGGTGCAGGTTTCATTACTGTCACACAGTTTTTAACGTCATTGTTGATGTTAGTTGCGTAGAAATTGGGTTTGGGAAAACACGTTAATGACCAGGGTTCTTGTAAACTCAAAAGGAGTGATTCTCTCATCAGTATGACCTATTTACCCTCAAACTATGTTGGTGACAGAATTTCCTTTTTAGCCTAATAGGGAAGAGACAGAATAACGTATAACTTGCATTGGCCATGCTTGTTAATGAAAATGTATCACAAACCTCTTCTTCAAGCAAAAGTGACCAGAAATCTTAAAATAGATGGTCTGTCAAAAACACTTACTACTAGGACCCATCAAATTAATCAATACAATATCTGGCGCCAATTAAAATACTAGGGCTGCTTTAGATCTGACTTCGAAGCCGATGCCTGATGGATCTAAAGTGCACGGCCAGACAGCACCATCTGTGAAAGGTTCCGCAGTCATCTGCACCCCGTCCTGGCCCGCCCCTGAAATGGAGTAAAAAGATACCTGGGAAACTCCAGTCCTAACACTTTCCAACAAATTTCCCTAATCTGATCACTCAAGCATGCTCTCAGGCCATCAGGATAGTTTGCTCATTCCATCCAGACTGGGTGCCATTTTTTTTTGTTCGCTCAGTGATATGCTCATAATTGCATAATCGTCTCCTTCTCTAGGCCAGCTTTGAAAGCAAGCAGGAAAGGAAGCGATCTTTGTCAGGCGACCATGGAAGGATCAGCGAGAGGTCAAAGCAGAGAATCGAATCCCGGAAGTTGGAAAGTGCATGTGCAAAAAACTGCACCCTCATTTATGTGCATGTGCAAAAGGAGGCAAGAAAATCAAACCCTTGCCTGTCCGTGCTGTCTGATCACACAGTGACGGGCTGATCCTGCAGCGAAACGGAATATCTGATCGAGCGACTCTGTTGCAAAAACCAACGGATGAAATAGGAGCATTTCCCCTTCCGCGCCAAATGGCACGTCTGACCACAACCTAGGTCATATTAATCAGACATTGTCACTACATCATCCACCTTCGATTTTAAGCTCTCATGTTTTTCTCTCCTTTGTGGCCTCGGCTCACCTCACTCAGTTTCCTTGCATCTCCTGACAGGAGGGAGACCTGGAGGAAGGACCAGAAGGCTGAGCCGAGCTGACATTACTGCTCTGAAGTGGTCTCCCACTGTTTGAGAACAATACATTTTAGCTGTGTTAGCATTGACAGGGTTAAAACACTGCTTCCCTTGGGAAATAGGAGATCATTCCAGATGCCCCTGCATTTCCTGGTGGGAGAAATGCTGAAGGGAGCACACTAGTAATTTTCGTGTGCTCCTTTCGGTCTTGCTGGGTCTAACATGGCTAAAAGGAGCATGAGATTAGAAGAGAATGGTACTCTGCTGTCAGCCACCCCTCCCACCAGGAAATGTGAGACAACTACAGATAATAACAGAGTAGGGTTGCCAAGTGTAACTTACGGAATAGCGGGGGGAGTCCTGTCCCTCCCGGGGAGTCTCCTGGCACACACGCTTCGCAATGATTCCACCCGGAAGTGACATCATCGCATCAGGCACGTTGGGGGCTGGGGCCACAATCATTCAAGGGAAAACCATAGAGTGATAGAGCATCCCCCGGTAACGTGCTCGACGTGATGACATAACCTCCGGGTGGCATCTTCAGGCCACGCACGTCACACACTTTGGGGGTGGGGTTCCCCCCGGCGGCCCAATCCAGGCCGGCGGGGAACAGGCCTGTCAAGCGGGGGTTTCCCCGCCCCCCCCGGGGGGACCTGGAAACCCTATAACAGAGACCTCTGGAGTGACCGCCTCTTTTCTAGCAGGACAAAAATGTCTAGCAGGACAAAAATGTGGAGGAGAAGAAACTGGTAATTAGGCCCAAACCTTTGGTTTGAATAATTCAAACCCTCCAGTTCTAGTCCTGATGTGGTTGTGGTTCCCGACAGTTATGTAGTTAACACTGCTTTCATTATTGTTCTTTCACAGCCATAAGGATTAGAGACTTACTCTTGGGGGAAAAGTTGAGAATGTCAACATCTAGAAAAAGGAACCAGATTTTGTGCTCATAACAGGGAACAGTTTGATGCAAGAAAATACATAGCTATCTTTTGAGGCTAACTGTATTTTTCTTGCCATGAATGTTTATCCATAATTGGGATTGGATGGGATAAGAACATAAGAGATGCCAATGTTGGATCAGGCCAAAGGCCCATCCAGTCCAACACTCTGTATCACACAGTGGCCAGAAATACCAGGTGCCATCAGGAGGTCCACCAGTGGGGCCAGGACACTAGAAGCCCTCCCACTGTTGCCTCCCCCCAAGCACCAAGATGACAGAGCATCCCTTGCCCCAGAGTCCCTATCTATACCTTGTGGCTAATAGCCACTGATGGACCTCTGCGCCATATGCTTATCTAATTCCCTTTTGAAGCCGTCCATGCTTGTTGGTTCCTTTGCATCAACTAGCTGGCTGTTGATAGGGCTGCCAAGTCCCCCCGGGGGGCGGGGATTCCCCTGTTAAAAGGGTCCCCAGTCCGCCGGTCCGGATCCGGCTGGCAGGGGGAACCCCTCCCCTGAAGTGGCCAGATTGGGCCGAGATGCCCGGCGTGATGACGTAGCCCTGAAGTGACGGCATCACACC
>NW_015168737.1:17495-21327 GCF_001447785.1 Gekko japonicus | reverse complement strand
CCCTGAAAACTCTATGGTACCATAGAGTTTTCAGGCTGGTAGCTAGAGCGTTGCTCGGCGACATGCCCAGCGTGGTGACGTCACTTCCAGGCCACGTCATTGCAGTGCGCACGCTTTGCGCATGCACGAAGACTCCCAGAGAGGGCTCTGGACTCCCCTGCTATTACTTCGGTCAGACTTGGCAACCCTAGCTGTTGAGGAGTAATTTTATATATTCTTGATTATGTGGTTGTATTACAAGCCAGAACCCGCAAGGATTTACTGGAGACATCTCATTTTCCTCTCTCCCACTACTTCTTCTTTATTTTCCTGAAAACCCCCATCGCTTTCCCCCTTTTCCTGCTCTTCTAGTGTTGCCAACCTCCAAGTGGGGCCTGGAGATCTGGAATTACAGTTGACCTCCCAATTACAGAAATCAGTTCCCCCTTAGGGTTGTTAGCTTCAGGTGGGGAAATTCTTGGAAATTTGGAGTGGAGCCTTTGGAGGACAAGGTTCAGGAAGGAAAGCAACGTCAGCAGGGTATAATGCCATGAAGTGCACCCTCCAAAGCAGCCATTTTTTTCAAGGGGAACTGATCTCTATCATCTGGAGAGCAATTAAACTCTGATCCCTAGCCACTACCTGGAGGTTGGTTTTTTCTCTTCCCCTCTCCTGGCAACTGCCATATCCTCTCCCCTTTCCCTGAATCATTCTTTCCTTTCCAGTCATTTACCAATCTACCTTTTATCTGCCTCCCATCTGCAGCTAGAATTATTATTTATTTGCTTCATTTATACCCCACCTTTCTCTACAATGGGGACGAAAGCAGTTTACATTATTCTCCTCTCCTTTTTATCCATACAACAACCATGTGAAGTAGTAGGTTAGGCTGAAAGTAAGTCACTGGTTCAAAATCACCCATTGAGCTTCCACAGCAAGACGGGGATTTGAAACCACACTGTGCCACGCTGGCTTGCATATGGTGGTTGCTGTTGTTGAACAGAAGCAAGCACCCAGACTTGGTTGAGTCATGCTAGTCAGTTGGTATAAAGTAAGGTTGCCAGACCAATAGTCCGGGCGGGGGTTCCCCCAATCTTTTGGGCTTTGGCTCGCTGCCGGCCACCCAGCTGATGGGGAAGCCCTGCCTCCAAACAGGATAGGCTTGCCAAGTCCCCCCGGGGGCGGGGAAACCCCCACCCCAGAGGCCCGTTCCCTGCCACCGGCAGATCGGGCCCCGGGGGGAACCCCACCCCAACGTGCACATCACCCGGAAGTGACGCGACCACGCTGGGCACGCTGGGGGGGGGGCCATGGTCATCCGAGGGAAAACTCTATGGTTTTCCCTCGAATGGTCGTGGCCCCCAGCGTGCCCGGCGTCTTCACTTCCGGGTGACGTGCGTGCAGCGCGTGCACGCTCCAGACGACGGACGGGAGTCCCCAACTCTGGAGGAATTTACACTTGGCAATCCTAAAACAGGAACGTTGCACAGTGACGCTCTGCATTTTGGGCAAAACTCTAGGCCAAAAAAACCATAGAGTTTTGCCCAGAATGCAGAGCGTTGCCGTGCTATATCCCCAACGTGATGACATCACTTCTGCGTGATGTCATCACATCGGGGAGGTTGTGCAACATCCCCACTCACTCCCTGGAACACCCCCCAACCCCCCTGCCCGCTGGCAAGCCAAGGGGACCTGGCAACCCTCATATCAAGTCACCCAAAGGTTATTTCCAGGCCTAGGGTTGCCAACCTTCAGAATTACAATTAAACTCCAGATGACAGAGATCTAGCCCCTAGAAAAAATGGCTGCTCTGGAAGTATTATGGCATTATAGTCATCTTAGGCCTCTCCCTTCCCCAAATCCTGCCCTCCTCAGACTCCACCACAAAATCTCCAGGAATTTCCCAACCTGGTGCTGGTAACCCTAGGCTTGGCCCCACTGAGTCCTCCCTCAAAGGCCAAAATAGGCCTGGAAAGGGCCCTGCCTCCTCCTGCTGCCTTTTACTCAGGACTTTTTTTGTAGAAAAAGCCCAGCAGGAACTCATTAGCATAATAGGCCACACCCAACAGCAGAAACTCATTAGCATATTAGGCCACGCCCCTGGCAGTGCGGCTCATTAGCATTTTAGCTCACACCCCCATGCCTTCCCTTGGCTTGTCCCAGTTGCCCTGTGGCTGAGGGGAGCCCGGGCAAGCCAGCCCTTGGACAGGCTGGGGAGGGCACCGGGAGGCATTTAAAGTCCTCCCCGATCCTTCCAGCCCCCCCCACAGCCCACCCACCTCAGAGTTGCTGGGGGGGTCGCTCTTCAGGCCTTCCCTCACAGAGGTTTTGGCTGTAGTGGGCGTGGCCAACTCTGAAGCTAGCCGGAACTCCGTTCCTGTGCGGTCCTGCCCAAAAATAGCCCTGCTTTTACTCATAAAAACCCAGCCTGGAATACTGTGGTTGCTTAGCAACAGCCGCTGAGGGAGACTGTTGCTTAAAGCTACAGGTGCTCCTTTTATAATTTTTGAATTTTTAAGCCACCCCAATGTTTTTATTTATTTATTTTGATTTATATCCCACCCTTTCTGCAAGTGGGCTCAGGGCAGGTCACGGCAATAAATTACAATCAATGAACAGTTAGAGAAATAAATCTCAAACAGTAAAAAGTTAAAAACAGTTAAAAGGTAGGCATTGCAACAATTACATATTCCACAATCCTAATAACTGGGAGCGATTGGGCCATGGCTGAACCAGAGACATCTTATTGATATCAGCATATCAGAGACTGCAACAGAGAGCCCAGTCGATGGATGCCCACAACCTCAACCGAAGGCCTGGTGGAACAGCTCTGTTTTGCAGCCCCGGCAAAACTGTAATAGGTCCCGCACGGCCCTAAACTCAGTTAGGAGCATGTTCCACCAGGCTAGTGGGGAATCAAACCCGGTACTCCTAGATTAGAGTCCGCACACTTAACCACTACACCAAACTGGCTCTCAATCCAAGTGGCTAAGTGGACGTACCTTGGGTTGGGGAAAACCAACAAATGATCTGCAGAGCACAAGGCTCTCCAGGGCATATATGGGGAGAGGCAGTCAGATATATCAGTCCCAGGCCATATAGAGCTTTAAAGGTCATCACCAGCACCTTGAAACAAATCTAGGACTTGATTATTAGCCAGTGCAATTGGTGAAGCACCAAATCAATTTTGCACCCGCTGGAGTTTCCGGTTCAGCTTCTGGGGTAAGCTCATGTAAAGCGAGTTACGGACCTTCTGCAGGTGCCAACCTGCAAATGGGCAAACTCAACTACTGCCCGTCCATGTGCTTTCTCCGTTGTGGCTCCTCCCACCTTATGGGATGGCCTGCCCACAGAGGTCAGGGAGGCTCCCGCTCTCCTGGTAGGGCTGCCAGGTCCCCTGGGAGGGCGGAGGTTCCCCCGCTAAAAGGGTCCCCAATCTGCCGGTCCGGAAAAGGCCAGCGGGGGGAACCCCGCCCCCAAAGTGCCCGGTTCAGGCCGACGTGCCCGGCGCGAGGATGTCATTGCACTGGGCATGTCGCCGGCCGATGCTCTAGCAATCTGCCTGAAAACTCTATGGTTTTAAAGGTTTCCTTTAAATGGTTGGAGGAAAGTGGGGAAGGCGCACGCAAAGGCGCTGCATCCGCCAGCACAATGACGTCACTCTGTGACGTTACTGTGTTGGGTATGGCCATACCCCTGCCCGGCACACACCCCAAATCTCCCCGCAGGGAGAAAATGGGACCTGGCAACCCTACTGTGGCAGCAGGGCTATTTTTGGGCAGGAACGCACAGGAACGGAGTTCCGGCTGGCTCCCGAGTTGGCCACGCCCAGCAGGAACTCATTAGCATAATA
>NW_015168737.1:14323-16600 GCF_001447785.1 Gekko japonicus | reverse complement strand
GGTGTGGCTGGATGACCACACTTCTGGTAATATGGGGGTGTGGCCTAATGTGCTAATGAGTGGTGCTGTCAGGGTGTAGCCTAATATGCTAATGAGTTTTGCTGTTAGGCATGGCCTATTATGCTAATGAGTTCCTGCTGGGCTTTTTCTACAAAAAGAGCCCTGGCAGCATGATCAGCGCATTTCCTGGGCTGAGGTAGCATGCCTGGTGCTTCTCCTGGGCTGAGCACCTTGAAACAAATCTAGGACTTGATTATTAGCCAGTGCAATTGGTGAAGCACCAAATCAATTTTGCACCCGCTGGAGTTTCCGGTTCAGCTTCTGGGGTAAGCTCATGTAAAGCGAGTTACAGTAATCAAGCCTGGAAGTGACCATTGCATGGGTCACTGTAGCCAAGTCCTGGGGGGAGAGGTATGGAGCCAGCTGCCTGATCTGCCAGAGGTGATAAAAGGCAGACCTGGCAACTGTGGTGACCTTAGGGCTGCCAGGTCCCCCGGGAGGGCGGATGTTCCCCCACTAAAAGGGTCCCCAATCTGCCGGTCCGGAAAAGGCCAGCGGGGGGAACCCCGCCCCCAAAGTGCCCGGTTCAGGCCGACGTGCCCGGCGCGAGGATGTCATTGCACTGGGCATGTCGCCGGCCGATGCTCTAGCAATCTGCCTGAAAACTCTATGGTTTTAAAGGTTTCCTTTAAATGGTTGGAGGAAAGTGGGGAAGGCGCACGCACAAGGCGCTGCATCCCCGGCACAATGACATCACTCTGTGACATCATTGTGTTGGGTATGGCCATACCCCTTCCCGGCACACATCCCAAATATCCCCGCAGGGAGAAAATGGGATCTGGCAACCCTACTGTGGCAGCATGATCAGCGCACTTCCTGGGTTGAGGTAGCATGCCTGGTGCATCTCCTGGGCTGACAGTGGCCTGTCCAGGCAACTCCCAGGCTGCACAGCTGTTGGTAGGCCCAGAGCAAAGCCCAGAGCTATGTAGCTGCTGCTGGACCCAGTGCGGAGCCCTGGGCTTTGCAGCCGCCACCACCTCTGGACCCAGCAAGGCTCCCTGGCATCACCACCACCCAAGGTTACTGCTTTTCAGGAGATTTGACTCTACCCATGTATTTTTTTTTAATTTTCAGACTTCTCTACAGCCCTGGAGAGTCCCCCAAGTGTGGAGAAATATCTGTTTAGTCTCCACGTGGCCCCTATCAAACCACTACACCAAACTGGCTCTCAATCCAAGTGGCTAAGTGGACGTACCTTGGGTTGGGGAAAACCAACAAATGATCTGCAGAGCACAAGGCTCTCCAGGGCATATATGGGGAGAGGCAGTCAGATATATCAGTCCCAGGCCATATAGAGCTTTAAAGGTCATCACCAGCACCTTGAAACAAACCTAGGACTTGATTATTAGCCAGTGCAATTGGTGAAGCACCAAATTAATTTTGCACCCGCTGGAGTGTCCGGTTCAGCCTCTGGGGTAAGCGCGTGTAAAACGAGTTACAGTAATCAAGCTTGGAAGTGACCATTGCACGGGTCACTGTAGCCAAGTCCTGGGGGAGAGGTAGGGAGCCAGCTGCCTGATCTGCCAGAGGTGATAAAAGGCAGACCTGGCAACTGTGGTGACCTTAGGGCTGCCAGGTCCCCCGGGAGGGCGAAGGTTCACCCACTAAAAGGGTCCCCAATCTGCCGGTCCAGAAAAGGCCAGCGGGGGGAACCCCGCCCCCAAAGTGCCCGGTTCAGGTCGATGTGCCCGGCCCAATGATGTCACCCAGCGCGATGATGTCATTACACTGGGCATGTTGCCGGCCGACGCTCTAGCAATCTGCCTGAAAACTCTATGGATTTAAAGGTTCCCTTTAAATGGTTGGAGGAAAGTGGGGAAGGCGCACGCAAAGGCGCTGCATCCGCCAGCACAATGACGTCACTCTGTGACGTTACTGTGTTGGGTATGGCCATACCCCTGCCCGGCACACACCCCAAATCTCCCCGCAGGGAGAAAATGGGACCTGGCAACCCTACTGTGGCAGCAGGGCTATTTTTGGGCAGGAACGCACAGGAACGGAGTTCCGGCTGGCTCCCGAGTTGGCCACGCCCAGCAGGAACTCATTAGCATAATAGGCCACACCCAACAGCAGGAACTCATTAGGATTGGCTACATTAGGGGTGCGTGGCCTAACATGCAAAGGAGTTCCTGCTACAAAAAAGGCCCTGGGTTTTGACAACAGTGTAAACAGAATAAGAAGGGAAAGGTGGGTGTGGCTGGATGACCACACTTCTGG
>NW_015168737.1:6061-13709 GCF_001447785.1 Gekko japonicus | reverse complement strand
GACCCCCCCATCAGCAGTTTTTCTGGGGTGTCTCTGAAAGTGGGTAGAAGTGTTTGTTCATTTAAAGTATGTAATCCAAGAAGCATTGTCCTCAGGCTTAGTGACATCATGACGAAGCCAGATCTGATTGGCTGCCTAGCAGTATGATAGGCTTTCCCACCATTCTCATTTCCCTCCCTTGTAAGTTCCTGTTTCTTGGGGGGGGGGGGTCTCTTCCACATGTGTTTTGCTCCCTCTTTGGTCCATTCAATATTACAGCAATTAAAAACATTAACATTATAAAATAACTTTTAAAAAAACATTTAAAAAACAACACCAGAAGCAAGGGGGAGGGCCAATAGCAGTGTTTTAGAGGTATGCCAGATGAAAGAAACAAGTCTTCACCTGCTCGTGGAAGCCACCAATAGAGGGAGACAGACGAATCTCTCTGAGGAGGGAGTTTCGAAGTTTTAATGCCATGATTGAGAAAGCCCTTTCTTGGGTCACCACCTGTCTAGCCTCAGACAGTGGTAGCAACCAAAGCAGGGCCTCCGGAGATGGTCAGAGTGAGCAGGTAGAGTCATACGGGAGAAGTCAGTCTTTACAGTATGTTGGTCCCAGGAAATGTTCCTTCTAAGCTGAGTTAGTGTGAGCTAGGTCACAGTTTTCTTGCCTCCGGCTCACACATTTTTGCCTTAGCTCAGGAAGGATGGGCTCCAGAGCAAATGAGTTTATGCAGTAGCCAAATCGCTCGCTCACAACATTAATGCCAGTAACTCTCAAAGTAGAACTTTTGCTCACAAGACTCCACAGCGTAGAGGGGGCACTGGCCCCAGGCCATACTTCTGAGCTCTTATGCTTTCTTAAGAAGGGGCGGTGATTTCTACCAATTCTTCCCTCCTCCTAGAGTCTATTTGCCCTTCCAAAAATGTTCTGGCAGTCAGTAGACCCTCAAGGACAGCTTAGCAGGGGTCTTTAGTGGGAGGGGAAAGTGGCAGAAATTTCTCTTAAGAAAACTTAAATGCCCTTACATTTTCAGATCTATATAATGTGCCATGTATGTGTAGCAATCCAACAGTCCAGAGAGAGAGAGAGAATGAGCAGAGCGCTAATTGAAGAGTTACAGTTCAGGCAATGAGGAGCAATGCCTACATTTTCTAACCATAACCTTAATTTAAGGTGGAGGAAAGTGACGCTAAGTCACAGCCAATTTATGGCAACCCCGTAAGGTTTTCAAGACAAGAAAAGAACAGAGGTGTTTTGCCATTGCGTACCTCTGCGCAGCAACCCTGGACTCCCTTGGTGGTCTTCCATCCAAGTACTGACCAGGGCCAACCCTGCTTCGCTTCTGAGATCTGATGAGACTGGCTAGCCTGGGCCGTCCAGGTCAGGGCTAAATTTAAGATACAGCCTTAAATTAAAGCAGTCTAGCACAAGTGCCTGCCAACCTAGCAGTTCGAAAGCAAGATATTGCAAGTAGATAAATAGGGACCCCTTCGGTGGGAAGGGAACAGCGTTCCATGCACCTCGGTGTTTAGTCATGCCGGCCACATGACCACGGAAAAGTCATCGGACAGCGCTGGCTCTTCGGCTTGGAAACGGAGATGAGCACCGCAAACCCTAGAGTCGGACTCGACTGGCTTTCGAGCAAGGGAAACCTTTACCTTTACCTTTTTAGCACAAGTGAACCCTGACCTGGACAGCCCAGGCTAGCCAGATCTCAGAAGCTAAGCAGGGTCGGTCCTGGCTAGTGTTTGGACGAGAGGCTCCAAGGAAAACCAGGGTCATGACACAGAGGCAGGCAATGGCAAGCCGCCCCTGAACTTCTCTTGCCTTGAAATCCCTACGGGGTCGTCATAAGTCAGCTGTGACTTGAAAGCAAAAAAGAAAAAGCAAGAGAAAAAGAATGAACGTAACAGTCCACACTGTGGTTAGAATCCTAACCTTTAATAAATAAAACCCATGATAACTCTAATCTTTACCCACTGTCATTACAGCTTATACGTTTGTCGTATTGGAAAGTGCTATCAAGCAGGGATATTTTGGGGCAGGAACGCACAGGAACGGAGTTCCGGCTGGCTCCCAAGTTGGCCATGCCCAGCAGAAACTCATTAGCATAATAGACCACACCCAAAAGCAGACACTCGTTAGGATTGGCTACATTACCAACAGCAGACACTCATTAGGATTGGCTACATTAGGGGTGTGTGACCTAACATGCAAAGACGTTCCTGTTACAAAAAAAGCCCTGGGTTTTGACAACAAACAAGGTAAACAGAATAAGAAGCAAATGGTGGCCGTGGCTGGATGACCACAGTTCTTGTAATGTGGGGTGTGGCCTAATATGCTAATGAGTTTCTGCTGTTGGGTGTGGCCTATTATGCTAATGAGTTCCTGCTGGGCTTTTTCTACCAAAAGAGCCCTGCTATCAAGTCACAGCTGACTTACGGCAACCACTGCGAGGTTTTCATGGCAAGAGACATTCAGAGGTGGTTTCTCATTGCCCGCCTCTGTGTAACAACCCTGGTATTCCTTGGACGTTTCCCATCCAAGTACTCGCCAGGCCCGGCCCTGCTTTGCTTCCAAGATCTGACGAAATCAGGCTAGCCTGGGCTATCCAAGTCAAGGCCAGCTTATACTAATTTACTGCAAACATTTCCACTGTTTATTTTGCATTTAAGTTTCCTCCGCATAGAATATGGTATGGTTTGAAGGTGTTTTTGTTTTGTTTTTTTGCAGAGTTCAGCCACCCATTCTCAGAAGGTTAAAGAAACAACAGCACCGTTGTAATTTTCCCCCAATGACCTCTGCAAGGGTTTAATTGAAAAACAAAAACAAAACCTCTGAGCTAGATTTTTCTGTGTTTGTTTTCAGGAGTGTTTCTGAAACTCTTCTGTGCCATCTGCACATTGAGGAATACATTTAACACTGGGCGTAGATGGTGTATTTTTCCCCATTCCACTTTACCATTAACATGGATAGATACCGTCTTCCCGTCCTCTTCTACTTCCAAGTACTTGCTTTCATTTTCAAGATGTCTAAAGAGGAGAGGAGGAAACATGGTTACCCTACAAAGAAAGGACTGATAATTTAGGGGAATGATAAGCCTACATGTTGTGACCTCCTCGTTCACGTACTCACAAGAAGATATCAGGCCCGTAGCGCCCACGGGGCCCATGGGGCCAACACACACACACAGTTTTTATGGGCCCCCTTCCAATCCTCGGCTCCCCCTCTCCCCTCCGCGCCGCCTGCTGCTGCTCCCTAGATCACCGGGCCATGAGGGTGTCGCGCTCCGGGCCACGGGGAGAGGGGGGCTCCTTGGGCGCCCTGCAGACAATACAGCCGGGTCCCTCCTGCCCAGAACCTGTCCTGGTGGCCAGTCGCCGAGAGACGTGGAGAGAGAGAGAGAGAGAGAGAGAGCCCGGCCCCCAGAGTTGTTCCATCTTAGGTAATGCTGTTCCATCAATGTATAAGAGCTCTTTCTTTCTCAGAGCTGAGGTAGTAAAGTTGTCACACAGTCATATTAACTGAGTTTTGTTTGGGGAGATATTTGAAAATCCCCAGCTTTAGCAACTTATAGATGATTCTAATTTGAAAGCCTTCTCTCCCGACGCCTTACTTTTCGTATGGGTAAATTTAAGGCAAGTAAGGCAGGTAAAGGAGCTGCGGTGGCTCAAGTGGTTAAGATGCTGAACTGCAAGCTGTGGAAGGTCAGTAGTTCAGCAGTTCGAGACCCGGGTTTCCGCATGACGGAGTGAGCTCCCATCTCTAGTTCCAGCTCCTGCCAACCTAGCAGTTTGAAAGCAAGAAATTGCAAGTAGATAAATAGGTACCACTTCAGTGGGAAGGTAACAGCGTTCCATGCGCCTTGGTGTTTAGTCATGCCGGCCATATGACCACGGAAATGTCTTCGGACAGCGCTGGCTCTTCGGCTTTGAAATGGAGATGAGCACCGCAACCCTAGAGTCGGATTCGACTGACTTTCGAGCAAGGGAACCTTTACCTTTACCTTTAAGGCAGGTAAAACTGGGGTGATAAAATATGCATGAGAACTTCAACACTTCAGATAGACGTATGAAGGAATCGGCCTTCAACCTCTACTTCTGTGTGTTGTCTCATTCACACAACCAGTTCCCACTTGAATTCTGTGAGGCTGATATATGAAGGCCTTTCATATGAAGACTTCCTGCCCACATTCTTCAAGGAACGGGTACCCTGTAATGCAGTCATCTGTTTACCCCTCACACACATTCCTCCATGTCATCCATCTTTAACACCCGTCTCGCACACAGAGAGTTCCCTGTCTTCCATTTTATATATGACAATATACCCCTTTCATAGAAATACAACCTATTGCAAATCTCCTTCTTTCAAATCTAATAAACTTTGTCCTTATATACACGTATTTTACTTAATATACACATGTTTCCATTACTCTCCCAGGTTCAAGTACCACTTATACAATGCCACATAAAAGCCCCATGGATGACAGCTTCCTGTTTCTCTGGTTGGGTGATACAGCATGCAGTCACCAGTGTAAGCATGTGACCGACCGGAGGCTGCCCTGCCCCTGAAGGGGGAAACAGGCACTCAGCTGAGCCTATGGGAATGCTGCTCCAGTATCCAATCACTTTTCAGAAGAGGGATGCAATGCTGGAGGGAGGCACAGCAGTTCAGTTCTGCTTCAGGGAGAGAGAGTGATAGCTCAGGTCAGGGGTCATTTCCTGCAGGAGCGCACAGGAGCGGAGCACATGCAACAAGCCCAAGAGGCGGGCACATGCAACAAGCCCCGCCCCCTGCTGCCAGCAGCCCTCAGTTAGAGCAAGAAGCAGCCAGGTAAGTTGCAGAGCCCCCACCCCCGGCCCCCCGGTCCAAAACAGTCCAGTGGCACTTTGAAGACCAGGTTTTATTCAGGTACAAGCTCTCCCTCCTCTGCGAGGACAGATCTGCAAATCCCCCCCCCCCAATAGCTAGCAATCCAAAACAGTCCAGTGGAGCCTGAGTGGTGGGTGTTGCCTTCTGACAAACCTCCGGTGATGTCAGGGGGTGTGGCATATGCAAATAAGTTATGCTAATGAGCCCCTGCACCTCTTTTTCTATGGAATGACCCCTGGCTCAGGTCTGGCTCAGCAAAAGGGCAGACAGAAGTGGAGGGTAGCTCTGCCTGGTAGTGCAGCAGAATGGTTTAGCTGTATGTCTGGCAGAGAATAGAGTACCAGGTTGTTAGCCCCGTCTCTGGTAATAAGCAGACCTTGTTCCCCTGGTAACCAAGGGGAAGGTTTATAGTTTAAAACAAACTTGGTTCCCCTAAAATCATAGGAGGCTGTGTGAGTCCCCTCAGTGGGTAGAACAGGCCTGTCACAAAGTGGTGTTCCTAAGAAGGGAGCAAATGAAACCCTCAGGCTCACATTCCCTGCGGGAAGCCAGCCATATGAACTGCACTGACTACGCAAACCTTGTTTCTGCTTCTCACAGTGAAGTGGAAGACAGCAGTAATCACTGTGGGATTCAGAAGTGCTGAAACAGACCACCTGATCTCCCAAGTTAGAGCTCAGCTACGTGGGCTTTTTCTACAAAAAGAGCCCTAGCTGAAACAGACCACCAGATCTCCCAAGTCAGAGCTACAAGAGTGTGGTTCACACAACCACAACCAAATCAACAGACAATCAGTTTTCTTTCCTGCTATCAGGTTAATTAGTAGACAGCCACTGTAGTGCACTGTTAGGAGAGTCACGTTCACCTGCTGAGTGAGCTTGGGCCAAACCATCTCCTTCAATGTAACTATTTTCCAGCTTGCCGGGAGGATAAAATGGGGAAGGGAGAACAATCAATGCGGTATTCTTCAGAGGAAGCATGGGATGAAAATGCACTAGCCTCTATTCTTGCAGGAGGGGGTGCACTGGAAGGCCATTTGTATACAACATCTTGGATTGGAGGTTTCATGATGTTCCACACAGAGCTTCTGTGCCTACTAAAGCAGAGGTACACATTTCCCTTGCTCGAAAGCCAGTCGAATCCAACTCTAGGGGGCGGTGCTCATCTCCGTTTCCAAGCTGAAGAGCCAGCGCTGTCCGAAGACGTTTCCATGGTCATGTGGCCGGCATGACTAAACGCCGAGGCACATGGAACGCTGTTACCTTCCCATCAAAGCGTTACCTATTGATCTACTTGCAATTTCTTGCCTTTGAACTGCTAGGCTGGCAGCAGCTGGGGCCAGAGACAGGCGCTCACCCCGTCAAATGGCACTCGGGTCTTGTGCTGCCGAACTACAGACCTTCTGGTCTGCAGCTCAGTGTCTTCACCTCTGAGCCACCATTACAAATATGTGCTGTTATTGGGGATGACATGAGTTTCCAGGCGAACAAATTCAGCAGCTGAACATACCGTGTTCGTTAGCCATGATCATTCATGCACTAAGTCTCAGATCTGTTCGGCTCACTGCTGTCTGAGCTGAACAGTTACCCAGCAGATTTGTGGCTATGAAGTGGTTGTAGTGGTGTTTCATTTCTCTGCCTTCTGGAAGGGGGACTTTTACATTTGTGAAGCAAGGTGAAAATAATTCCCTCCCAGGGTCATCAATTGTCAGGTCAGGTAATTAAATGATGTTGGAAGGGAAATACACCTCCCATAAGGCTATGTAAAGAAGAAGAGAGAAGAAGAGAAGAGATTGGATTTATACCCCGCCCTTCACTCGGAGTCTCAGAGCAGCTTACAAAGTCCTTTCCCTTCCCCTCCCCACAACAGACACCCTGTGAGGTGGGTGGGGCTGAGAGAGCTCTGACACAAACTGCTCTTTCAGGAACAGCTGTGCCAGAGCTTGTGACTGACCCAAGGTCACATCAGCAGGTGCAAGTGGAGGAGTGGGGAATCAAACCCGGTTCTCCCAGATTACAGTCCGCACACTTAACCACTACACCAAAGGCGCACAAGCAAAATAACCTTGATAACATAGACAAATGCCAGTAAACCTTTTTTTTTTAAAAAAAGCAGAGTGTTTGTAATCACTGTCTTACTGACTGATTTGCTTTCTGTTATACAGTTTACACAATTGGCTGCCAAGCAGTGTGCAGAGATGACAGGTCTGTGGGGAAAGCTGGAACTCTCATGGATGAAACACTGGCAATTCCACTGTACTGAATACATGAAAAGTCATCCAATGTACAGGTTTTTGAACAGCAACATGGGCCGCGTTCAGACTGGCAATTTGAAGTGTTAGGGAGTCGTGGCAAAGAAAAAACGGAAAAGCCTCAGAACAGCTTGGTTGCAGTATTCCCGTTCACACCACAGCCAATGAAGCGGGAGGATACCGAGGAGGAAACGCAAGGGAGCGTTCACACTGCTGGGCCGCCCTCCGTGGAGGAAGCGCAAGGGAGCGTTCACACTGCTGGGCTGCCCTCGTGGGCTGTTAGCGGCTCTTTCCGCGCTGGGCTGCATGCGCCCATGCACATGGGTGCATGGGTGCAGCGGCAAATAGGGCATGATTGTGCATGCCCCGAGGGTGCTTGCTGCGGGTTGTTCCCACCTTAGCAGCACTTGCGTTCACACTCAGGGAACTGGAATCAACCCGCTCTACACACAGGTCGCTACCACTTTCACCTGGTATCTTTTAAACTCGGGAGGGAAGCGGCAGATGTGCCTGTGTGAACTCGCCCCTTTAATCCGCCAC
>NW_015168737.1:4335-5940 GCF_001447785.1 Gekko japonicus | reverse complement strand
AAACTGCCAGTCTGAACTCGGCCATGATCAATGAAAAACTGGCTCGTGTCTGTGACCGCTGAACAGAATGTGAACCAAACTGGCTGGCGTTCTAGCATCCCTAACAGTT
Organism: Gekko japonicus; assembly: GCF_001447785.1. Lineage (NCBI taxonomy): Eukaryota > Metazoa > Chordata > Lepidosauria > Squamata > Gekkonidae > Gekko > Gekko japonicus. The sequence goes on along the minus strand of NW_015168737.1, from coordinate 5,831 downwards.
ATACAGCATCGAGATTCTGGCTGGCGTTCTAGCATCCCTAACAGTTAGTTATACAGCATCGAGATTAAAAAGCTTATGGAAGAGGGGGATGTTCACTCTCTTCCCTTACCTTTTGGTTGTGATTTTTTTGCCATTGATGAATGCAGTCATCATGGAAAAATGGTGGAACCTTTTTGGAGCGCTGAAGAAGGATACAGAAAAATCTGAAACACAGGTTGGCATATGTTCATCAAAAAGGCTTCCGGGCCACAAATTTCTGCACCCTGCCCCTCCCCCTACATTAGATGACCTCCAAATTATTCTGCATCCTTTCTTTCATGTTATTCTAGTTAAGCATCCCAGCAATACACGTTATGGAGCTGAAAATGACCTGTAGGTGTTATTGACCTCACTTCCCAAGATTCAAAGATTCTATAGTTGCTTCTACCCCTGAAGAATCTATGGCAGATTTAGTGCTTTCTTCACCAACATCGTTTATTTGTTATTTGTTTAAAATATCTATACCCTGGGCTCTCAATTAGGGTCCTCAAGGTGGTTTATAGCTAGGAGCATAAAATCCCAACATAAAAAGTGGACCATGCTAGTAAAAGCTTTAGATAATAAAAACCAACACAGTAGAAGTAGCATTCATCAAAGCACATTATCACAACAAAATATAAAACACACACCAGCATAAAAATTTACAGATCACCAAAAGCCTAAAAAAAAAAAAGAAAATATCTTTGGCTGACACTTGACCAGACAAACAGATACAAGAAAGGAATTCCAAAGATGAGGTGTCACAACAGAGAAATCCTGGTCTCTGATAGTCATTTATGAGGACAGAGATGCTGACAGAGCAGGAGTTCTGAAGATGACTTCAGTATTTGGGCAGATTCATATGAAGGCAGGCAGTCATTCATATGAAGGCAAGCACACTGAATGGTTCCAGGAATGAAATTAGCAACCAGTGTAGTTCTTCTAATTCTGGTGGTGTATGCTTCCAATGATCTTTACCATCCAGCAGACAAGAACATAAGAGAAGCCAATGTTGGATCTGGCCAATGGCCCATCTAGTCCAACACTCTGTCACACAGTGACCAAAAAATACCAGATGCCATCAGGAGGTCCACCAGTGGGACCAGGACACTAGAAGCCCTCCCACTGTTGCCCCCCCTCCAAGCACCAAGAATACAGTGCATCACCTGCCCCAGACTGAGAGTTCCTATCTATATCTGTCACACAGTGGCCAAAAATACCAGATGCCATCAGGAGGTCCACCAGTGGGACCAGGACACTAGAAGCCCTCCCACTGTTGCCCCCCCTCCAAGCACCAAGAATACAGTGCATCACCTGCCCCAGACTGAGAGTTCCTATCTATATCTTGTGGCTAATAGCCACTGATGGATCTCTGCTCCATATGCTTGTCTAATTCCCTCTTGAAGCTGTCCATGCTTCTAGCCGCCACGACCTCCTGTGGCAATGAATTCCATGGGTTAATCACTCTTTGGGTGAAG
>NW_015168737.1:0-3312 GCF_001447785.1 Gekko japonicus | reverse complement strand
TCCTCTCTCGTCATCTCAATCTGACTCAGGTCTTTCAACACCCCTCCCGAAATCAGCGGTTCTGAAGTGGGCAAGCACTTCTCATCTTCCACAGTGAAGACAGAGGCAAAAAAATGCATTTAGCTTCTCAGCCATTTCCCTATCATCCTTGGTGGGGGGAATCAGGCAAAATCATACCTCCTCCCTCTTGCAGAAATGGAAAAATTGATAGAATCTAAAAAATGCATTTAGCTTCTCAGCCATTTCCCTATCATCCTTGGTGGGGGGAATCAGGCAAAATCATACCTCCTCCCTCTTGCAGAAATGGAAAAATTGATAGAATCGAGCCATTTGTTTCCTGCTACTACTCATTTTTGGTTTGAGTAAACATTCCTTAAATCTGTCAAAAAGTCTGGATATATTGCTCCAGACAGAAGGCTAACCACAAATTGAGTTATTTGGCACCTCATTCAGATTGCCACACAAGATTAGGGATTCACAGCTAACTGGCCTTCAAAATAAGATGTAAAAATTACCTGAAGAGGACCGTTTTCCTGTGAAGAATATTTTGATGCCATCCTGATCAAATACAGACAGGTGTTGCTCAGCCTCAGATCCCTCTATGGAGGTGCAAAGGGAGAAAATTACAAACATCATTTTTCAGACTGTGTAAATGAAATGATTTTTTTTTAAACCCACTAATAACTTCATCAAAACTGCTGCATCTTCTTCAGGAATCAAGGATGGGAAGCAAAACAACTCTGACTGGACGGCAGAAAGACTGATTACTTTCCTTTGTGCAGTACAGTCTCTATGATAGCATAAGTCTTCAGTGTTAGTGCTTGCCTGAAAAGCAGCCTTTTCTTGATGTGAGCTGCTTCAAAAGGAGCTTCCTATATACTACCATAAAAGAATGAGAACAGCCATATTGGTTTCAACCTCTAGTCCCTTAAGCTCTAGTGTCCGTCATTGATGTCTAGTACCAGATCCACACAACCACACAAGGGAGGCTGGCACCACTTCCCATTAACCACTCTTACTTCCTATAAAATATCAGTCTCGAGGCAGCTCTTAACAAGTGATTCAGCTTTATTAACCATAACAATCAACGACAACTCAGTGCAGTAAGTAGCTCAACTTATACTCTTTTGGGTGGGCAAATCACGCCCCCTAGGTTAACCACCAATCATAACTTATAGATAACGACCAATAGTTGTTGCTCCCTCCAAAACCATCCCTGAGCTCTGATTGCCCCCCCGCCCGTGCAAAGCAGCCAATCAGCATGTGCATTTTAGGATACCAGGCCTCTATGGAGCTGTGGACTGAAGCTCAAGTCAACTCACTGTATGTATTAAGACAATACAGAACACTTCCTAACAAACTACATTTCAAGAACAAAAACTCTTGCCTCTGCTAGCAGCCAAATCGCTCGCTCACAACTCGAATGCCAGCAGCTCACAGAGTAGAGTTTTTGCTCACAAGACTCCACAGTGTAGAGGGAGCGTTGGTTGTAATCCCAGGAGATCTCCATCCACCACCTGGAGGTTGGTCATTCCAATCTGAAATTGTGCACAGAGGCATTTCCACACAACCCTTTGCAGTACAGCACAGAACTAGTAGAAGGGAGACGCCCGAGGCCCCAGACACTGGGCCAGACGGCTACTTATTTTTGCTCTTTAACTGACCCCCATCAAAGAAGGGCATTTGTGTTAGCCAGAGTTAATGTATTGCCATCGGCTATCTTCTCTGGGAGATGCCATAAAATGAACTTAGACAATGCCCTTGTAGAGTCAGGGTGCCATCGAATCTGTTTCCCACGTTCTTTTAAATTGCCCATTTTATACTAAGACCCGGGATAAATTTCTGGACTCCCTTCTTTTCACATGGCGTGGTCTCCCTGACAGTGTCAAGGTCCAGTCGCTACTCTTGGGGCAAAATTCTTCTATAACTTTTAATGTTGCCTGTTTTCTTCAATCTGCAATTCAAATCAGGGAAACTATAAACTGATCAGTTTTTGTTTTTCTTGCTGTTTGTGTGTTTGTTTGTATGACAGCCACATTTTTGATGTATTCCTAAATTTCAATGTACTTTTATCTCTGATATGCCAATAAAGGTTGCCCGTATGTCTGTCCATCTGACTCCTGAAGATATTTTCCCTCTCTCAGGAACTGTTCTCTGTAGAATGAAAGCCTAGTGAATGTCCAACCTGACTTCAAACATCCTGTTCTACTTACTTGCAGTCAATGTTCCCTCTAAGCCATGGAGTCTTGTGAGCAAAAATTCCACTTTGTGAGCGACTGGCATCAAAGTTGTGAGCGAGCGACTTGGCTACTGCATAAATTAGGTTACTCTGGAGCCCTCCTTCATGAGCTAAGATAAAAATGTGTGAGCCGGAGGCTAAAAAACTGAGCTAGCTCACACTAACTCAGCTTAGAGGGAACACTGCTTGCAGTCCCTCTTCCTGGAATTCTTAAGGATAGTCCATATGAACATATCTTATTACCTGTTTGCACTCACCCAGTATAATTTTAGGGAAGGAAACATGTTCCAGTTTCTTTAAACATATATGAAATGTATTCGCCCCTGTTCACCTTGAAATAATTCACAACCCTCAGGGTCTGGATGGAAAACCATTAACAGGTATTAATTGTTAAAACAAATTCATGTTTCAAGCCAATACAATCTTAGTGAAGTCGTTAAGCTTGTTCAGATAGGATGAGACCCATCTTTTCTGTGGATTACTCACTTGTTCCTTTGAAAATATCTTTGCTGCTTTCATCAAACAGGTCACGTGTGCTTTCTGGAACAGAAGGCAAAATATGAGGAGATTTGGAGCTACATGCACCCTTCTCTTTAAACTCAAATTATTCCAGATTTTTCAGTGCTATTCAGAAAAATAGCCAACTGATTGATTTGTAAACTTGGAATTCCTTGGTTCAAATCTTATTATGGCTATTATCTCAGTTGTGTTGGAGTGAGTGTTTCAGCATGCCTCGACGTGGGGGGGGGGAGTGCTATACCACTCTAAGGCCGTGGTTACACGGTCATTTTGATCAGGCTTCACCACTGTTCCCTCTGGCATTTAAAATTGCTGATCAGACCCGCCTGCATCCATCTCCTGCACTGAAGTGGGCCCACTCGCGCAATTCTCCCAGTTCCCTAGCAAGTTTTCCTACACCTGGAAAATCAAGTACTTTCCGGATATTTGCACTTTGAATCCGTGATTTCGCTGATCTGGACAGCGATTAGGTTGCCTGAATGTCCTTCTCACAATGCTTTCCCCCCCAAGCTTTCGTCATTGTGCGCATGAGTGTTGGATCCCCAAGCATCGAG
>NW_015168736.1:194874-225407 GCF_001447785.1 Gekko japonicus | reverse complement strand
TTCCTGGAGAAGTTGGCATAACACAGGGGGAGCTCTGCGGCTTACCTGACTGCTTCTTGCTCTGACTGAGGGCTGCTGGGAGCAGGGGGTGGGGCTTGTTGCATGTGCCCGCCCCCTGGGCTCTTTTCTGCCGGAGCTCCGCACCTGTGCACTCCTGCAGGAAATGACCCCTGCACCTGAGATCCCAGATTAGACCTTCCACCCACCAACAGCACTTCCAATTTGTTAGGATTCAGCTTCAGTTTATTCACCCACAGCCTCTCCAAAACTGGCTCCAGGCAACGGTTCAAGGTTTTTATATCCTCCCTGGGATCAGCTGGAAGTGTGAGACAGAGCTGAGCATCAGCCACATACTGGTGCCAACCCAGGCCAAATTAGGGAGGATGCAACGCTAGATTATGTGTGCAGAGGGGAAGAGGGGGTAATTCATCAGGTAGAACATTAGTGCGCCTAGATTTTATTTTCTGCAGTGGCTCGAAAAATGTTCGACTCCCTTTGGACAGGTTATTTTGAAAGCTATATTTTTTACAAATTATGAGCCATTATCCTGCCCCTGAGGTTAATGGGATTTCAGGATCTCAGTTCATGTAATAAAAATTAATCTGGCTCGGCCAGGAACTGTAAATCAGATTATTCTTCTGCACTGAATACAAATATCTAAATGATACTTGTGACATATCGCTCTTTCTCTCTCGCTCTCTCACTCTGTGTGTATTGCAATTTTGTTCTCCTCAGTCACCATACCTTAATCCACAACCTTGCTGCTGCACTTCAAATACACTTTGTATACCTGGTGGCTGTTGTTCTCTCTGCATTCTTCTCAGAGGCCCAGTTCAATTGACAGACCCCACATGATTCATGCTACCTAACAGATATTATGCAGAGTGTCAGGTGTCTGAAGTCTTGCCCATACCAGTGATCCCATGATTTGTTATACTTCAACTCTCTCAAGCCTTTAAACTCTCTGAAGATGAGAAGAAGAAGAAGAAATTGCATTTATACCCTGCCATTCACTACTGAAGGAGTCTCAGAGCAGTTTACAATCTCCTTTCTTTTCCCCTCCCCACAACAGACACCCTATGAGGTGGGGGGGCTAAGAGAGCTCTGAGAGAACTGCTCTTGAAAGAACAGCTCTGTGAGAACTGTGGCTGACCCAAGGTCACCCAGCAGCTGTGTGTGGAGGGGTGGGAAATCAAATCTGGTACTCCCAGTTTAGAGCCCATGCTCCTAACCACTACGCCAAACTGGGATTGCTTTTGTATATAGTTACTAAGGGAAGCTGTGATTCATACGATCATTACTTCCTTGTGTGACTGTATAACCTGTCTGAATTTGGGATCTAGGATTTGACTTAGTATGGTCTACCAAATCAAATCAAATACCTTTAATGGCATATCAATAAAATACATGGTGTGATAAAATATGAGCAAAGCGGCATTACAGAGACAGTAAAATAAGGCAGATCATACAGAAAGCTTGTATCTATCTTTAACTGCTTCAGCCAAAAAAACCTAGCAACCAGAGCTGTGATGTCCGGGTCTGTGTCATTTAATAGACATTGGATTATTCTATCATTATTAACACAATGTTTAGGGTATAGTGGAGAGGAAAGGAGTTTCTTACGTGAACCTGCGTGCAATTGACAATCCAAGATAATGTGATAGATTGAATCTATCGATTTTAGAGGACAGATACATTGCCTTTCATGGGAAGGGACTTTGTTATACTGACTGGTTAATATATATATTTTTGATAGTATTTTTATTCAGTTTTCACAATCATGCACATATCCACAAACATATTATTAATACACATCCAATTAATTTCTTATACCTTTTCTATATTCTGAATAGCAACATATCAACCAAATCAGCATAGATTTTCCTTTCAATCACTGAATAATAATAATAATAAGACTTTCTAATACACGCGTCCTATAATAATGTTTATTTATATTCACTTCACTTCTTTATAAGTTACTAATTTCTGTAAATATAACATCCACTTTACATTCCTCATTGCTCCCTCCTAACAGGCTTCTAACAAACTTCCTACTAATTCCAACATCCTCACTTTCTATAGTAGACATATATCATGTATTACTTTGATTTATTTTTATTTTTATTATTATTTTTAATTATTATTTTTATAACTTTTTCAAAATTTCCTTGTTTACCTCCCTACACATATCAGGATTGTACTCAAACCGTCTCTAATATAGAAATTATAAATAAATTTATCTCCGACTGGTTAATATTTTTGAGGGGAAAATATTTAGTCAGACCAATGTAAAAGTTCTACGATGAGAAGGGTGATCAAGGTTGTAAAAGTAACTTGCCATTTTCCCTTGCTGGATGGAGAGGTTTAGTTGGGCCTGAGAAGAAAAGTAAGGCTGCAGAGGATTTAGCTTATGAAATTCTAGGTCAAAAAGGCTTTGTTTTATGGTTCGAAAGATAGCAGATTCATTGAAGGGCAGGAAGAAATTGATTGAAAAGCCCAATTGTTGGATTTTCTTTTCAATAGTTGAAAGCCAAGTAATACTATACAAATCACTTTTTAAATTTTGAAAATAAAGAGTTTGAAGAAATTCTAAAATGTTACCTGAGCCAATATTTAAAGGTTATTAGCCAAATTCTTGTTTCAATAAAATGCTGGCCCAATTCAATACAATGTGCCGAATACAGTGTATAGTCAGAGACTCCTAAAAGTTGTCGGAAAAACCTTGCCTGAATTTTCTCTAAGGCCCCGGTCACATGGGCAGGAAACCGCGGGGGGGAAGCGTGGCAGATTGCCCCGGGGCAAACTAAGGCGCAGTTACCTGACCAGACCTCCCGTGGAGGTACCGTGGAGGTCCCGTGGGAAGGGAGAGGCGCCGATCGCAGGACAATCCCGCGCGCAAAAACAAAGCGCGCGGTTCGGCAAACCGGATAGGTTTTTTTCTGTACAGCACGACTGCGCATGCTCCGTAGGGTGCTTTTGCGCATCCACGAAGACCTGGGGGGGAACTTTGTCACACGGAAGGGAACATGGGTGGGCGCCGGATGCCACCGGAAACGCAATCAGATGCCCGCCCTTGCCCCGCGGTTTCCGGATACTAGTACCTCCGAGGTACTAGTTTTTTGCTGCGCAGTTTCGGCGGGAAGCCTCGTTTGAGCCACGGGAGTGCTACGCTTCCCAGATGTGCCGGTGAGATCGCGTCCGGAAACTCCGCATGTCTTCCGTCTGACTAGCGTGGCTAATGTTCCGTGTGACCGCAGCCTAAGTTTATTTATTTAACTTTCAGCTTATATACCGCTCTAACCCCGAAGGGTCTCTGAGTGGTTTACAGATAATTTAATTTCCTATCTAGGGCCATTTTTTTTTTGTAGGGGGTGATTGCCTATTGGCACCCAGGCAGGGGAGTCCTATTGTCCAATGGCTCTTCTAGGCGGGCTTCAGATGGTATTCTTTCTCGAAGTTATTGTTGTTGAATGCCTTTATCCAGACTGAGATGCCATAAAGCATCTGAGGTAGAACTTTGGCTTCAAAAATCTTAATTGCGGCAGGAACATACTGGTTAGTATTGTCTACCATGACTCATCACTCAGATAGAAGAAGAAAAGAAGAAAAAGAGATTTGATTTATACCCCACCCTTCATTCGAAGTCTCAGAATGGCTTATAAACTCCTTTCCCTTCCCCTCCCCGCAACAGACACCCTGTGAGGTAGGCAGGGCTGATAGAGCTCTTTCCAGAACTGCTCTTTTTCAAGAACAACTGTGCCAGAAGTATGACTTGCCCAAGGTCATCCAGCAGCTGCAAGTGGAGGAGTGGGGAATCAAATCTGGTTCTCCCAGATTAGAGTCCACACACATAACCACTACACCAAACCACTACACCACTATACCATTACTCAGACTGTTCTGTGGAGCAACTGTTGGCTCCACTGCAAAACTAATGTGCAGCTATGATTGTGCAAATGAAGCCAGTAGCACTCCATGGAATGAGGAAGCACTAACGGCAATAGATTCTGCCTCATGGTGTTTGTGTATCACTTATTCCTCATCGCTATTGCCTTAGTGCAACTTAATCACTTTATCTTACTGTCACCTGTCCGATCAAGTCTTCCTGGGTCATCAACGGGGCCATTAGCAGCAATCAAGACACAGCCCAAACCTTTGTTTCATCCCAATAAAGCAACCATCATCATAACTGCTCTTTAAAAGTTTCCCACCGGAAATGACACACCTTCCCACAGCCTCAGGGCACAATTTTTCTATAAGGATCGGCCCTCAAAACCCGCTCAGTGTGTGCTGTGTGTTCTTGGTACCAACCACATACACCCGCACTCATGAGCCTCTCTTTCTATCCTTCACAGATGAAACACTGGTCATTTCTCTCTAGATCTGCTGCTTCTGCAGACCTCTCCAGGACTGGTAAATATCATCCAGTCCCTGAAACACTATTCCCTTTTCCTCCCTGCCTTTCCAATTAGCTCTTGAATTTTGTGTGTTTTGTTGAATTACCTTTTTTTTCATTTTCTTTGTTAATTTAAAAAACCCTCTGTAATTTGAACAAACTGCCTGTTTATTTGAGAGCTCTCACAGGGACAATCCCCGTAAACATTGGTGTTTTGCTTCCAGTTGCCCCCTCCTATGCTAATTTCCCCCAACTACTTGGAGACTGCCTCTTTGGGTAACACTGTCTTCACAAGAAGAAAAGGGCACATGTGAGACTTGGAGGCAGAAAACTCATGAAATTTAGAAGTCCTTGTGTCATCAACAAACAAAATTAAGATTTTGTAATCAGTGAAGTACCCTGACCTGGATAGCCCATGCCAGTCTGATCTCCAGAAGTTAAGTACGGTCAGCAGCACTGGTTTATACTTGGATGAGAGACCACCAAGGAAGTCTAGGCTTGCTGTGCAAAAGCAGGTGATGGCATATCAGTAGGGATGTGCACTGAGAAAAATTCTGTTACAACGTTGGATCTGGGATTTGGGGTTTGCTTCATTTCAGATAAGGCATTACCAGTTTGGATTAGAAATCCATGCCGTGTTTTTTGTTCCGAATTTTTGGGACCATTTTCTGTGCATGTGTACTACAGGCACTATCGTTTTCAATGTACAACCAATCTGAGGATCTCTCATGCCACCAAGATCAAATGAAACACAGTCCTTCCTCTTTTCTCCACCCCCCAAATCTCAAGCACATGCAGCTAGGGATGCCAGCCTCCATGTGGGACCTAGGGATCCCCTAGAATTACAGTTTATCACCAGGCTATAGAGATCAGCTCCCCTGGAGAAAACCAGTGCTTTGGAGGATGAAGTCTATGACATCGCACTCCACTGAGGTTTCTGTCCTCCCCAGGCTCTATCCTCAAATCTCTAGGAGTTCCCCAATCTGTACCTGCCTCCCCCACCAGTGGCCAGGGGGGACCTGGCAATGTTACATGCAGCAAAGGGGCTCTTTTACCAGGCTCCAGAAAAGTAGCTCATTTCTGCTCATGTACCCCTCTCTGTAGACTACTATGATGGGGAAATGACCAACAGTGGGGCCAGCTTGGCATTTAATATAAATCCTTCTTACATCCATTTTCTTCTCCTACTGTAACAGTGAAGGAGAGACAAGAATAAGAATGTCTTACATTTGTACTGAGGAAAGTCTTCTGATGTCCTTCATTGCAGTGGTTGTGCAAGCTCTTCTCAAAGTCATCTTCCAGGATAGCTGCCAGTTCAAGACCATGGCAGCAGCATCCATTTTGTAGTTTGCTGTGGGTTTGATTGGGTTCTGAGCAGAGGTGGATCTACTGTGAAACTAATGAAACTTAAGCTTCAGGGCCCCCAATCCCAGGGCCCCCTGAAGCAACTTTTTTTTTAATGAATGATTTTTTTCAACAAAAATTAATGGCGGTTTTAAAAGGTTTGTTATTAAAAGAAGGCTATTTTAATGCGGAATCATAAGCCAATAGGTTGAAGTACTTAATACTGAACTTAATGGAACATGCTCAGTGTTCTAGCTTCCCCTAAAGTGGGCTGGTTGTTCCCAGCAGCCTAGCAGTTCAGCCTGTCCCAGGAAGAAGCAACAGCACCATAAGGGTGGGGAAAGGCCTGCACGGATCTTGTTGTTTCAACAGACCTGCTTTAGATTGTTGCAGGTAAATTATTATTATTTAGAACTGTTGCAATAAATGTTTTTAGTATTGTGTTTGTTAATGATTCTGAGGAGTTTGGCCTGGCCCAGGAAGAAGCTGCACCATACGGGGAGGGAAAGGCCTAAACAGATCTTGTTGTTTCAAAGTCTGCTTTGAATTACTGCAAGTAAATGTTGGTAATCTGTGCAAGTATTCGAGATCTTTTGAAAAAAAGGTGAAGTGGAATTCAGGATCCAAGTGAGGAGAACTGCAGCCTGGAAATCTTATCTGATATTCCAATATTGTGAGGTTAACCCAGACTTACAATATATTTATTACTTATGGAGGCATTGGTAGTACCAATAATTTCTAGTTTCCCAGGGAAAGATCAAAAAAGTCTCCTCAAGAAAATGCTTGCTGATAGAAACAGAGATGTCACCTTCAAAATTGCTAAGTACGGTTGCCTGGCAATTAAGCTGAGGAAAATATGGATAAGTCATGCTAGTTGATATTTTAGAGATGGTTTTATAAGTAATTTAAGCTATATCACTTAATATTTTAGGTTACTAGTGGTTTATTTATGTATTTTACAAATATTATATTCCTGTACAAGGAACAGAAAAGTTTTTAAGTTTGGGGCTTTACTTCTTTTATTTTGTACCGGTCAATAACTGTAATAAATTTACTTACTTACTTATGTGTTTAGACTTTTTGTACTGTGCATCTTTGTGGATGCTGAAGATATTTGTAGTCAATAATATCCTAAAAAGCCTTGCTATGAAGTAGCATAATAATAGCAACTGGGCTGGGATGAACAAGGACTCCTATGAAAACCTCCATGCTTTTGTTTATATAGTTTATTGAAATGTTAAATTGCATCTGTGTTGCATTGCCTCTTTTATGCTTTTATTTAAGTGTGTTATTTATAAATACATGTAGTTGCAGTAGAACTAATAAAAATAATAACTTTATGTCTGTAATTGTAGAGATCAAGACCACAAGTGGAATAGCAATGAGTTCAAGAAAGTACTTAAGTGGATACCAAAAATGCAAACTCAAGGAGAAACGATCTGATGAACTTTCTAAATGTCAAAAATTGTCAAACTATTTTACAATGTCAAGTCAAACTTTGTCAACACCTACAGCTGAAACAAGCCAAGCAAGCACCAGTGAAGCCAATGATGGTGCACAAACCGTAGGAGCTCTTTCTGGCAATCATCAACCCACTGTTGAAACTTTTGATACAGATGACAATCACAGTGGTCAACATGAAAGTACCATGGAACAAGAAGAGACAGAGCAGAAACAGGAAACAGGAAGCAAATGCAATGATTTCAAGAATACAGTGATCTTTAAATTTGGCCCACAACAGTTGATAATGAATGTATACAGAATTGTTTAATGCAAGACATCAATTTCCCCACCCAAAAAAAACATACACACACACACACACACACAAAAAAAAAAACACAATGATGTATATACCAAATCCAGCAAGGTTTACAAGGAGCAAAACAGAAATTTCTCAAATAAATACTTTGGAAAAAAGATTGAAAAATGGCCAGACTGAGATGAGGTCCTGATTAGTTTACTCAAAGAGCAAAGGCTGTATATACAGTTTTGCTTGTAGACTATGGGGTACAGCAAATAGAGTATAGTAAATACAAAATAAATTGCTGAAAAAGTTCACAAAAATATAAAGATGTAATACATTTCAAATATCAAAGATGTAATTTAATATTTGTTTTCCAGCAGGTGCTAGCAGGTATACAGCACAGGAACAAGGACGAACACTTCTCGAGTCTATCTGCGTTCGTTTCGAGTGATCTTTCTCAATCTCCTATCAACAATAACAAATACAATATAATAGGAAACAAGAAACTCCAAAAAGTCTCACAAATGATTTAAATACAACTTAATAAAATTGTGAAATAATACATACAGTCTTCAATATTCAATGAACTTCTGCAATTCAATGCACCACAAGGGTATCCAAAACATTCTGTCAATTTAAACATAATAACAAATATTAAATATAGTTAATGTTCAATAAACAAATCAACAGTCCAAAATAAAGGTGGTCATCCTGAATACTATATATCAATAACTCACCAAAATGGCTCACACAGCTCCTACACACTGATTCTTTTACATGGACAAGTCAGTCTTACTAGTTAATTGGAAGCTTCCTCTATAAATACAAAGTGCATATCCGGTTTGGGCAGCCAACTGACCAGAAGAAAAGGTAAGTATATCATAAGTTGGCAACCAGCTATTTACAAAGAGGGTAAATATGTGGAAGAGTATAGAACAAAGTATATTAAGAATAGAGAATCTCATGAAGGGTTTAAGGAACATAATAACAGGCAGGGATATAGGAGGGTGTAGATTCATTCTCCTAAAAAACATGATAAATCAAGGGCAGCATTGAGACCAGTGGGATATTCTGTTTTTAATACAAAAGTCCAGAAAGCCTCTCTTTGCAGTAATATTCTCTGCATGTCACTGTGTGTATAAGGTTTGGGTTTCACCACTTCCAAGACTACACATTTAAAGTCATTGGGTCCGTGGCCCGCTATATCAAAATGCTGGACCATAGGAGCCGTTATACATTTATGCTTCAATTTCGATCTGTGTTCCAGGATCCTAGTTCTCAATGCTCTTGAAGTTTGCCCGACATACCTGTGCGCACAAGCACATGTAATTAGGTAAATGACGGACTTCGTGGCACAAGATGAAAAATGGGTGAGTGTTTTCTTAAAATTCAGTTCCGGAAAATCCAGAACACCTGTCTCTGACATCAAAGAACAGGCCGCACAGTGACCACATTTGTGATGCCCAGGTGGTAAAGTGTCTTGCACAAGAACTTTAAAGGCGTCTGCTCTGACAAGTTTGTCCCCAATGTTCTGTGTTCTTCTAAAGCCTATATGAGGAGGTAAAGAGCACGCCCCAATATCCCCCAAAATGTGCCAATGCTTGAGAATGATTTTTTTAATAATATAAGATCTATTTGTATGTTCTATCGCCCAGAATAATCTGTTGTCATTTTTACGATCTAGTTTAGATTGGAACAGTTCCGGGCGGTCCCGCCGTTCCGCTCGGAAACGGGCACTCTGAATCACATTTAAAGGATACTTTCTATTTATAAATAGGCTACTAAGTCTATCTGCCTCCAATAGAAAGTCCTCAAACGTAGTTGAATTTCTCCTGGCCCTCAAAAACTGTCCATAAGGTAAATTATTCTTCAGATGTTGTATATGGAACGAATCAAAATGAAGTAATGAATTTTTATCAGTTTCTTTATGATAGGGGCGGACTGCCAAACTACCATTGTTAACATACACAGTGGTGTCCAAAAAATTAACTCCAGTCATACTGGCAGTATGAGAGAACTTGATGGATGGATGAACCGTATTAATCCATTGTACAAAAGATAATGTAACATCCATATTTCTGATCACAAGAAATAAATCATCAATGTACCGTTTATAAATCAAAATGTCTTTAAAGTAAATATTAGTGGTATTATTAATAATCCAATCACTTTCAAATGTGCCCATAAATAAATTAGCGACACTGGGTGCGAAGGAGCTACCCATGGCAACACCTTTGACTTGGAGGTAAAATTCATCACCAAATCTAAAATGACTTTTCTCAAAAATAATATCAATGAGATCTAGAAGGAAATGGGTGGGTGGATGTAAATGAGGTCTCCTTTCAAGTGTTCTTAACAGGCACAGCCTAGCTTCTTCGTGGGGGATGTTAGTATACAAAGCCCCCACGTCCATGGTAAGAATCACCGCCCCTTCTGGTATGTGCTTACCCTCAATATGTTGTATAAAATCCCTAGTATCCTTAATATAAGAATCTAAAGAGCTAACAAAAGGTTGGAGAAAAGAATCCAGGTACATAGATAGTGGTTCAAGCAGGGAATTCGTCCCAGAGACTATAGGTCTACCTGGCGGAGGAAACTCAGATTTATGGATCTTGGGGAGTGTATAAAAAATAGGCACTCTATAATGTTTTTTCTTCAAAAACTCTGCCGTCTGTGTAGATATATATTCGAAAAGGATCCCTTCATTAACTGTTATAGCAATGAGTCTAATTATTTCATTGGAGGGATCACATTCCATCCTCTTATAAAACTCAGTGTTGTTTAGTTGTCTTCTTACTTCAGCTATATAATCGGTCTTATCCTGAATGACAACTGCTCCTCCCTTATCTGCACCTTTAATTATGATATCCTCCCACTCCACTATTTGTTTTAAACTTTTCCACTGCTCTATGTTAAGATTGAATCTAATAGGTATTTTATTTTGTTCCATGGATAATATATCCTCCAATACCCTGCGCTCAAAAACTGTAATAGAAGCATGATAAACAGGTGGATTAAACTGGGATTTTACTTTAAAAGGGGTAATTATCACAGACTCAGAATCTGCAAAGAACACTTTCAGTTTAATGAGTCTTATCAGCTTGAATATATCAATCCTTGTTTGAAAGGCATGGTACGTGGGAGAAAAGACAAAACCCAAGCCTAAATTAAGTACGTCATGCATGTCCTTGGTTAAAGTCTTGCTAGATAAGTTAACTAATAATTTTTCTTCCTCCCTTGCTGTCAAACTCTTTTTCTAGATGCCAAACATTACTTACAACAGGTGAGTTTTCTGACTGGATGAATGTACTCAGAACTCTGGAGAATCATGAAGACAGCATGGAATATAAGAGGGCAATGTTGTGTTGGATAACAAGAAAGTCAAATGAAAACACTGTGGATCAGCAACTTGAGGAACAGATGAGAAAAAAACCCATACAGTACTATTTTGAAGCACTGAAAAGTGTTGTAGCTGTTATCACCAAATAATGAAAACTTCATGGGGGCTATTAAACTTATTGCAAAGTTTGACTCATTTTTACATGAACATCTTGAGAAATGTAAACATGAAAAAATAAATATTACTTACCTATCCAAAACTGTGTATGAAGAACTGATAGAAATCATAGGGAAACATGTGCAAGATGAAATTGTGACTCAAATCAATGGTCTAGACACCAAATACTACTCTATTATGGTTGACACTATGCCTGACCTGACACATTTTGACCAGCTGGTAATTGTGGTTCGATACTATTATAATGGAAAACCCTGTGAGAGATTTTTAACATTGATACCAATAGAAAACCATTCATCCATGAACTTGTTCAACAAAATACAAGAAGTTCTGGGCAAATATAAGCTGTCAGTTGAAAATATCTGTAGTCAGTCCTACGATAATGCATCTAACATAAAGGGCTCAGAGAAAGGACTGCAAGCACTCTTTAAAAACATTAACAGGTATGCAGACTATGTACCATGTGCAGCCCATTTACCCAACCTTGTTGGAGTAAAAGTAGTGTCTACTGTGCCTGAGGATGTTGACTATTTTGGCATTTTGAAGGAGCTGTATGTTTTCTTTTCTGGATCTCCATGAAGATGGGAATTTTAAACACACAGGACAATCTAGATTTTTCCCTAAAGAGCTTAAGTGTAACTAGATGGTCTGCACAATATAAAGTAGTCCGGGCAATTAACAATGGATATACAGGTATGTTATAAACTCTCAAACATATTTTGAAGACTCAGAAGAGAAGCCTGAATGTAAATGGGATGCAAAGAATTTATACCACAAGCTGGTAAAGTTGGAATATACTATTTTAACAGTTGTTTGGGAAGAAGTTCTTGAGCGTTTCAACAAAACAAGCAAGAAACTCCAAACTCCTGGTTCTGATGTATTTGAAGGTTATCTTCTGCTATCTTTACTTTCATTGGTTAAAGAACTCAGAGAAAATTCAGATGACCAGCTGACCAAACTCCTGGTTCTGATGTATTTGAAGGTTATCTTCTGCTATCTTTACTTTCATTGGTTAAAGAACTCAGAGAAAATTCATCTGACCAGATTGTACACTATGAATCAGAAGCAAAAGGTTTGTGTGAAGATATTATCTCAAGTCATTCTGATGCTTCCAAATGCGTGGTTACAAAGACATTTTCAGATTTAACAAGTGGAAGGACTTCTTTGAAACGAGCTGAAAAATTTAGGATAGAAGTTCTAAAAACTCTATGCTTGGTAATCCAATTAGGCAAGAGGATTGACCCATATGAGCAGACTGTGAAAAGGTTCAAGTTCCTCTCAGAATTGGTGAACAATTCTGAAATTGATGAGGACAATATTAAACTTATAATATTGCATTACAAAGATGATATTGACCATAAATTAGTAAACAAGTGTTACCAGTTCAAAGAATATTTACACCTGAGGAAATTCCAGAAACCAGAAGAAAACACACCATCTAAAATGCAATGTACAATGTTCTTCAGCTTATTTATGAGCAACACCTGATTGAAGTGTTCCCTAATATTACTACTGTGCTTAAGCTGTACTTGACAATGCCTATTGCAAGCTGTGAAGCAGAAAGGAATTTCTCAAAGCTTTCTTTTATAAAGAACAAATTTTGATCGACCATGACTGAAGAGTGCTTAAATTCTTTATGCATATTGTCCATAGAAAATGACATTGCAAGGAAGCTCTCATATAGCAAAACTGTATGTGAATATGTTGCTGGAAAAAACAGGGGGGGGGAGAGTATTTTGTAAAATGTGCTTCATGTGGTATGTATTCTCATAGGTGTCTAAAATAAAATATATTAACTGTGGTCTTTGCTATGATTTATTTCACTATTCTATGATGCATCATGCATGTATATGTTTCCCTAATTTTCATCCCCCATAACCTGAAAACTATAAGGCATAGCCTAGGAAATGTTTATTCACACAAGTGACTTTGACATGTAAGATAAACCAGTACAGCAATTTTAATCAAAATCTGAGATGTAGTGATTATTTAGAAAAAAAAATTGGTGATCTGCCATGGAAGAACCCCATAGAAGATGATAACAGCTTCTGCCATTTGAGCCTTGAGATCTTTGCAAGGCCAGCAAGGCCCTTTGGACCTTGTTGGATGTTGCCCCATTGTTGCTGGTTGCAAAGGGGCCCCCATAACAGTTCAAGCTTCAGGGCCCAAAAAATGTAGATCCACACTTGGTTCTGAGGAAGAACTCCATCACATCCATGGAACATATGTCAATGCCATAGCTTTTTCTCCCCCTGGCAAACTGTGTGTGTGTGACCTGGACATGTGGTCTAATTGGACATGTGAGAAGCCAGCAACCACTATGGATTCCATCCACCCCCCTCATGAACCTTTTCACCCTAACTCTCCTTTCCTAATTTTTCCTTTTATGTGCCTAATTGTGTGATCCTTTGCAAATGGGATGTTGTCTCAGTCCTGATTGTCCATCCTGCTGATGAAGGCACACTGACACAGCATTTCCCATGCATTTACTTCTGTGTTTTGCTGTTTATTGCCTTGCATGCTTATCTAGGCAGAAGAAATGTGTGAAGCAATGTGTAGGTTTGTAGGCTTACAGATTTTCCCTTTTCTATCTGTTAATTGAAAGAAGAGAAGGGCAAGTTTGCCCTTCTCCTGTTCTGAGTAAAGCCATAAACCCAGAGTTGAAAAAGAAGGACTTCTGGCATTGAGTACAAATCTAACCACACTGGTTTCCCACCACAATCAGAAAGATTGTGCACAACAACTCTGCACTCCCAGAGTTCCAACCCAGGGAGTCCAAAAAACCTATGTACTTTTCCCCGGGGCCTGATGAAGATGGACTCTGCCTTCTCCACCACCCTGCTTCACATCATGTCACAACCTCTACAATTACAGTGGATTGGTGGAAACCTTTGGAATGGTATTTGCATGAGAGCACTTCAATGCAATCAATGCCCCCCCCACCTTCCAGTGATCTTCTTGGTGAGTTTGGGAACATTTCTTTGACTTTCACATTTGTCGGTCAGGAAATGAGCAGAATCAGGGAACAACAGGCGTGTATGCATGCTGCACATTCTCTTTGCAGCTTGTCTGCAAAGGTGATTGTCTGGGAGCTCTAAACATTTCCTAAGATCTAAGTGGAAAGAATTAAGCCATTGCCTGGGGAAACAAGCAGAATCAAAGAACAACATGGCAAGTGTCTGCGCATACTCCTGCTGTCTTGTTAAGCACCTGAACTTGAAACAATGTGGATTTTAGGGGAGACTAGTTTCATTTCACTAGGAATCCTGGACTGCTAATATTATTCCAGGAAACCTAACTGGCAACCCAAAACAGCAATTTTTGTGTATATTTTCAACATGGGAATTCTGTTATGCACCCCTATAGAAATAACTTCTGAACATATCTTGCCTTGAAAACCCTACATGGTCTCCATAAATCAGATGTGACATGACAGCACTTTCCACCAAATGGATTCATTTCACTAGGAATCCATTTTTTTGTTATATACTCTTAGGTTTTTACATTACTATTATGAGATAATTATATCAAAGCATTCACTGTCATAAACTTGCTTTTGCACTTAAAACATTTTTAATAAATACATTTTCACCTGATTCATCTAAACTGACCTAAATGCATTTTTAATCAAGCTTTGCTCTGAATACTTCTGAAATAAATATTTTAGATTATGAAGTATAGCTAAATCAATATGTGAGTTGCAATCAATCACATAATCATTTTTTTAAAAAAAATACTGTAAAAAAGAAATGTGAGCAAACTCAGGAAATTTTGGCATTATTGGTTAATGGTTTTCTTTCTGGAACTACAAAGGCATGGTTTCTATTAATAATTTGAATTAATTAAAAGCACTGAAAGTTGTAAGTTCTCAACTCCTAGAGATCAATTAATCTCTGACACTTCTTTTTTAAAAAGTCTTAATATAAAATCAGTTTATTAAACCTTGTATTTATCTTTCCGCATTAAGTTCATCAGCACTATATCGATTTTCTTGCCTATGTGTTAATTATTTCCTTTCACATTGTAATTTAATCACAAAACATGGCCATTAACTGTTGACAGTTTTTGATTGTTTTATCACTGCTTATTTGAGCAAGGTGAAGGGAAATTCTTGAGCCCAGAAATGTTTCCTGGGACTCTGAACCCCACCAAGGTATGATTGGGCTGAAAGGAGGCTGGGTAGAGACCAAAGCCTTTCCAAGGGACAGAGAGGAGACAGCTGTGCCACACTAAAACTGTTTATTGAACTTCACCAAAACTTCAGAAACATACAGAGAAAATTCTTAATACAAGCAATGCAAAGAAAACCCAATACCTAAAGAGTGCACTTTTGGAGGAATATTCCTGTCTGTCAGCCAAACTCACACTGAAATCTGGGGAGCCTTTGGGCTGGCAGCCCAGAGTCATGAAAATGCAAGTAATACATACCTTTCTGCAGTCTGTAGAATTTTGATTTAGAAATGTAAGGGACTTGACAAAAGCCAACCCCTCTTAGGATGGTAATAGGAACTTAGCCCAAACTGAGTTTTATTATCTGAGGGGTCAGGAGGCTCCAGAAAGACTCTTCACCAAGGGATAGGGCTAAGGAGTCATAATCTAAGAACTATATGCTTTGATCCTAACCTAGTGCACTTTGGCTTCAAGAATGTCAACTATGCTTTGAGGAAAAGTGCATTCTCAGGCTAATGCTTAATTGAAATAATATAGTACTAGCCAGACTGCAAAGCCTTGAAGGATATAAGATTGAATTTCCCAAAATATGTTAAAGCCAATTCAAGGTGCTTCTCAGAAAGGCCTAGTCTCATGAAGAAATAAATTGTGCCACAAAACACTACTTACCTGGACTGAGAGCACCATGGCTAACCACCAGAATCAATATGCAGTGCACGTTTGTAAACTAAGCAGTTTTGTGAACCCCGCTCTAGGCTCGCTTCCTGCTTTACCCAGGAGTTGCAGCTTATGAAGCGGGAGCTAAGATGGCTAGAGAGACGGTGGCATCGTGCTCGAGATGAAGCTACAAGAGCATCTTGAGAACTCGGATGATATGTCTTAGAGCACGCCATCTAATTTAAGGAATTATTAATACTGTGAGCACTTTGAATGTTTCAATGTTATGAATGTTTTAAGCTGTTTTAAAATGTTTTAAAAGTTTTATGTTGATTAGGTACATTGTACCGACTTCTGTAAGCCGCCCTGAGCTGTTTCGCTGGGAGGGCAGGGTATAAATACAAATAATAAATAAATAATAAATAAATAAATAATAAAGGTGATTTTTATTTACTTGTTTGGTTGTTTGTTCACATTTATAGCCCACCCTTCCCTCAAGCAAAAAAGCTCAGGGCGGGTAACATTAATCCAAAACTCCTCTTGGAGAGTCTCTGTAGTCTAATTGGACTTCAGTATTTTTACCAGTTTACAGCTCCAACAGAACAAATAAAATCACTCAAGAAGTGAACAGGGTAAGTAGTAGTATTTGGATCATGTGAGCCATGGATTGTGCATCCAGGTGGTAATTGTCCACATAGCTGCTACAGTTTGCATAACTGCAGCACCCATTTTTCAGTGCTACAACTTCCATGGGGAAGTTCGTACATATCTTGGCTAAGCTGTGAGTAGACCCATGATCTTTGAATCATATGGCTACCACTGGAGTATGAATCTGGCTTTGGGAATCAAACTATGGCTAAACGTTTCTCAGACCTGAGAAGCCCAATGGAATGAGCTATTCTTCTTTAAAAAGAGAAAAGTCTGGCTTTAATCTTGATTATCAAAGAAAGCTAAATATATGGTATGGGTGTGAATAATATTGCAAAACAGATCGGCCATCTGCAGACATCCCCCCCCCCCAATTCTAGTGAAATGGGAGCTTGCCAGCCACACATATCAAGAGTGAGACACATGCAGTAGTATTCTGGTATCAATTGAGCAACACATTTCAGTCCCAGTACCTTTATTGGCATATAAGGCTGAGCTTATCACTTTGACTCCCTTTTCTTTTTTGGCCCAAGCCATTCTTCTTAAATTACCGGCCTTAAAAATGATCATGATTAATGTATATCTACCTCCTTGCCCAAATAGAGAAGATATTTTAGCTCAATGAAACTTCTTAAATGAGTATGTTGAGGACCTTGAGTGGGAATTCCCCTTTGCTGACTTGATAACTGTGGGAGATTTTAATACTAGGATCAGGAAGGATAATTATACCCTTTGCAAGGCCATGGACGTTGACTTTCATAATTCCCTTCCCAATTCCCTTCTTTCTGTGTTGTTGTTCAGTCGCACAGTCGAGTCCGAGTCTTTGCGACCCCATGGACGAGCTCCCGCCAGGCCTTCCGGTCTTCCGCCGTCCTCTGAAGTTTGCTCAACTTCATGTTCGTTGCATCTATGACACTGTCTAACCATCTCAGCCTTTGCCCTCCCCATCTCCTTTGACCTTCAATCTTTCCCAGCATCAGGGTCTTCTCCAGTGAGTGCTCCCTTCTCATTGGGTGGCCAAAGTATTTGAGCTTCAGTTTCATTATCTGGCCTTCCAGGGAACAGTCAGGGTTGATTTCTTTTAGGATTGACTGATTTGTTCTTCTTGCAGTCCAAGGGACTCTCAAGAGTCTCCTCCAGCACCATAGTTCAAAAGAATCTATTCTTCGGCGCTCGGCCTTCCTTATAGTCCAACTCTCGCAGCCATACATGACTACTGGGAATACCATTGCTTTGACCATGAGGACTTTTGTTGGCAGGGTGATGTCTCTACTTTTTATCATGCTGTTTAGGTTCGCCATCGTTTTCCTCCCAAGGAGCAGGCATCTTTTAATTTCATGACTGCTGTCACAGTCTGCGGTGATCT
Source organism: Gekko japonicus (assembly GCF_001447785.1). Classification (NCBI taxonomy): domain Eukaryota; kingdom Metazoa; phylum Chordata; class Lepidosauria; order Squamata; family Gekkonidae; genus Gekko; species Gekko japonicus. The sequence goes on along the minus strand of NW_015168736.1, from coordinate 207,565 downwards.
GGGATCCCAGGAACGTGAAGTCTGTCACTACTTCCACGACTTCCCCTTCTATTTGCCAAGGAGTGATGAGGCCGGATGCCATGATCTTAGTTTTTTTGATGTTGAGCTTCAAGCCCACTTTTGCGCTCTCCTCTTTTACCCTTTTACTCTTTTATCCTGTAAGGACCTCCAAAGACTCCCATGTTAATGCTGTGGGAGCCCTTTTAGCTAATTTTTGCATTTCTTCTAATATATATATATTAAATCGGTCTTTGCCTCAAGATTTGCCTGGGGAATATGCATTTAGTTTTACCCAGGGCAGTAGTGTCATCGATTATGTTATTGTTTCTCCTAATCTGAAACAATACATTTGGGGGGGGGGGTTGTGGGAGAGTGTGCTGACAGTGACCGTTTCCCATTGATCACAGTCCTGGAATGTGAAGCCTTAATTTGCCTCTTCCCTGTCCATAGCAACTTATGCAAAAATATGCCAGTATCCAAAATAATCAGATGGACAAAAAAAGTAGAAGTGGGTATTAATCAGTTGCTTCACAAAGGAAGGCTAAATGAGCTACGTTAACAATTAACCAATGCTGAAAATCTTTCTGAAGCATTTCGATCTTATAATGACTTCCATCATCACCCACTCCTTTAAACAGCACTGCATAGCTAACCATAGTTCACCTAGCTGTAATACAGATTCATGGCTCAATGATGAATGTCAAAGACACATGGTTTTCCATGTGGGTACACCTGTTCATGTGGTTTATTGGGGAAAGGAGTCCCCCTTGTCTGAATGTATGTGGGATTGTGTAAAATTAATTTCTTTGTAGTTTACACCCTTGGAGCTGCGGTGGCTCAAGTGGTTATGATGCTGAATTGCAGGCTGTGGAAGGTCAGTAGTTCAGCAGTTCAAGACCCGGGTGCCGCAAGACGGAGTGAGCTCCCGTCCCTGGTCCCAGCTCCTGCCAACCTAGCAGTTCGAAAGCAAGAAATCGCAAGTAGATAAATAGGTACCACTTCAGTGGGAAGGTAACAGCGTTCCATGCACCTTGGTGTTTAGTCATGCCGGCCACATGACCACGGAAACATCTTCGGACCGCGCTGGCTCTTCGGCTTTGAAACGGAGATGAGCACCACAACCCTAGTGTCAGATTTGACTGGCTTTCGAGCAAGGGAACCTTTACCTTTACACCCTTGCAGCGCCATCTGAAGCAGTCTTTTTTTTTTTTTTTTGCCATCAAGTGGCAACCGACTTATGGTGACCCAATAGGGTTCTCGAGGCCAGAGACATTCAGAGGTGATTTGCCATTTCCCGTCTCTACATTATGACTTTGGTGTTCCTTGATGGTCTCCCATCCAAATACTAACCTGGGTCAACCCAGTTTAGCTTCCAAGATCTAATGAGATCAGGCGAGCCTTGGCCATCCAGGTAAGGGTGAAGCAGTCTAGCAACTTTCTAAATCCATTTAGGTATAGCTGGAAAAGGTATAGCTCTATTTAGGATTGCCCAATTAGAGAACAATTCTAAGCAGGACTACTCAATGAGGCTTACTCCCGGGAAAGTGTTCTTAGGATTGACCTGCTACTTTGCTTTCCTTTTCAACCTATCACAGTACAGAACTATTCTGAGAAATTTCTCCAATCTTCTCATCACACTTTTTTTTTTTGCCTCACTCAAAATTCTTCAGATTTTTTAAAATAACCCATTTACCAGTTCAGCCCAGATAAACACTGTAATTTCAACTTGTTACCCCATTGCACAGTGCAATACTGTAAATACTGGTGGACAATGAATGATTTAGTGATACTTCAACATCACAGGACACAACAAATCCATCATGGATTTCCTCCTCTGAAAGCAAAAGGAACAGCTGTTTATGATGGATTTCTCCCCACTTCTTTTAGACGGTTGGTTCATTGAATATTATTTCTTTGTTTATATTCTATAAATCTTGATGGGCCTAAGCGACGTAGAGTACTGGAGCATACAGAGAGAGTTTCCGGCAATTTCCTCACTTTTCTTTGGAGGGAAATAATTTCCCAGAACCAAAGAATCCATTGTGCTTCAACAAGGACTAGCTAATCTGCATACTCCTTGAAGTCGTAGTCTTCATAAAACTCCACAAAAGGTTAAATGTTTCATTTATCATCCAAATTGTTAAGGATAACAGCTGTCACTTTTTTTTAGCCAAGCAAATAGCATCTATACTCTTTGAAAATGAGTATTTGTCTTATTGCTGTTCCCAAACAAATTGACATTGCTTTGATCTTTGTAAAAAAAGAAAACTTTAAAAAAAAATTATTGTAGGATTCCTACTTCACCAAGTAGCCAAACACATAACTTTGATAACTGCTAGCATGGACCAGATACTTCACCAAGTAGCCAAACACATAACTTTGATAACCCCATGGACCAGATCATGCCAGGCCCTCCTGTTTTCCGCCGTCCTCTGAAGTTGGCTCAATTTCATGTTCGTTGCATCTATGATACTGTCTAACAATCTCATCCTTTGCCGTCCCCGTCTTCTTTGACCTTCAATCTTTCCCAGCATCAGGGTCTTCTCCAGTGAGTGCTCCCTTCTCAATTGGTGGCCAAAGTATTTGAGCTTCAGTTTCATTATCTGGCCTTCCAGGGAACAGTCAGGGCTGATTTCTTTTCGGATTGACTGATTTGATCTCCTTGCAGTCCAAGGGACTTCCAAGAGCCCTTTCCAGCACCATAATTCGAAACCATCTATTCTTCGGTGCTCAGTCTTCCTTGTGGTCCAACTCACACAGCCATACATGACTACTGGGAATACCATCGCTTTGACCATATGGACTTTTGTTGGCAGGAGACCCCTTACATTTGAGGGGTGGTTCACATAAGCATGCTTGTAATTGCACAACTGAGGCACCGGTCACACGGAGCATTAGGCACGCTAGAGAGACGGAAGATAGGCGGATTTTCTGTGCGCTATCTCACTGCCACATCTGGGAAGCGTAGAGCTCCCGTGGCTCACCCAAGGCTTCACTCTGAAGATGCGCTGTAAAAAACTAGTATGATCGGCACCTCCCCCCAACCACGGGACGTCGGTGGGACGTTAGGCGGGACGTTTGATCCGGCTGCCGCGTGGTAGTTCGCTCCAGGGCAAAAAGCCATGCCTCCCCCCCGCAATATCCGGCCCGTGTGACCGAGGCCTCAGACACTTTCTGATTCTCACTTTAGTGACTTGCTCTTTCTTGAAGAAGCAGTATGTGTGGCATTTCACCCTCCTTCTCAACAGTTGTGTGACCAAAAATTCAGCTACAAGACAGTATTTGGCCAGTCAAAGCCCAAACCCGACTTGGGGCACGATCACACACAGAATTAGCCACACCATAGGCGCAAATGCTGGGCAGATTTTAAGGGCATGATCATACGCCAACATCTGCCAAGCGTCCCGCACCTGTCGGCAACCCGTTATCTCAGGTGTGTTCCTTCCAGAAATCTCGCTGCAAAGGTGGTATTTTAAAAAAAATGGAAAAAGTCCAGAGGCAATCAGCAGAATAATTACTGGGAAATGATGTGTAAGGCTGGGGGAAAACAGTTTAGTTAAGAAGTCAAGCTAGAGCAAAAACCCTATGCTGAAATTACCTGCTTCTCCTCCACTTGCAAGTACTTAGCCTGGATGTGGCCAGAATCATGAGCCCTTGGGTGTGAGCCCAGAGGCAGTAGCCAAAGGACTCTCGGCCTTTGGCTCCTAGCCTGTGGCCTGTATTGGGTAACCCAATGGATAAGGAGCAGTCCATAGTTTAAATTTGTCATTAAACTGAATTTTGTTATTTTCTGTAAGATATTTTGGGTCCCTTAAAGAAGACATAAATATGCCCAAAAGAATGAATGAATATGAGGGTTCCAATCTAACTTCCAACTGGGGTGTGTGGGGGTATTTAGGTCACGATCACATGCACAATTAGCTGCATCATAGGTGCAAATGGGCATGATCATACGCCAACATCTGCCAAGCGTCCCGCACCTGTCGGCAACCCGTTTTGCTCCGCTGCAGAAGCGGAGTAAAAAGACACCGGGGAAAACTCAGTAGCAAACGGGTTTGCTACGGGCTAGGAATTTCCCCAGTGTGATCATGCCAGTGCGCTTCCATGGCGTCGGGATGGTCTGATCGGGCCATCCCAACTCCATGTTGTTGTTTTCCCCCCTGTTTCGGTATGTGCATCATTGCACACTGCATAGGGAGCACTTGGTGCGGAGATGCGAATCATCGATCCCTCATTGAAGCGCACCAGAAATACATGGCAACCCCCCCCCAGAAAAAGACTCACCTGTGGTTGCGTCTGATCATGCATTGGCAAGCCACCCCTGCAGCTCCCAGGGACTGTGTGATCACACAAATGCGGGTCAAATTCCTGCGGAGCAAATAGCCTCGCTTCCCCCCACACATACATTATCTTGTGCATGTGAACACTGCCTTGGTAGCTTTTATAGCTCAACCAGGTCAAGGGAGACCAATGAGTTACCTGAGAGAGCAACATCACCCTGGAGCATGAGAAGACATCATACTATCACGGTCAGCTCATCTCACCCAGCAGCTGCACTGGCTCTCAATTAGTTTCAGGTGCCAATTCAAGGTCTTGGTTTTAACCTATTAAGCTGTTCCCGGGCTGGGGCCTTCATACTTGCAGGACCACGTCTCCTGGTTAACCCCCCTCACACCCCCTCCAGTCAGTGCCTCAGGGCTTCTTGTAGGTGCTGGGCCCTGGATCGCCTATTTATCTTTCACTGGGGGCAGTGCCTTCTCTGGGGGCAGTGCCTTTGGGACCAGCTCCCTGATGAGGCCCGCATTCTTCAGGATCTTTTTGTGCTCCAAAGGGCATATAAGGCCACTCTGTTTCATCAGGACTTCAGCTAAATTTTGTGGAACTGCCTCCTGCCCATACCTGGTAATTGTCCATTGCATTATTTCTTAGGAATTTGCCCTTATACTATTGATATTTTACGAATGTTTACAGTTCATTGTAATTTAGCTGGCACTATTTTAATGTTCAGACGTATGCTATGGCATGCTATTGTCAAATGTTTTATTGTAAACGGCTCAGAGATTGCCCGAGAGGGGATGCAGTATAGACATATTTCTGAAATGAAAATAAATAAAATAAAATAGCGGGAGTGTGGGCTTTCCCCTCCCCCACAAGCCCCTCCCCTTGTGATTAACTAGCGATACAAAATAAATTAATCGCTTTTCTCTGCTCGCCTTAAGAGGAAAACTTCTGCCTTTCTGGATCAGAACAAAGGTTCCAGCCGTCTGCTTGGCATACCGATGTACTTCTGGGAGCCCACAAATGAGAAATATCTTATGATGGCCTTCTCTCCATTAGTTAGGATTTAACTAAGATTTAAAACCCTGGTTATGCTACAGCTAATAAATCCCAGGCTATAGGATTCAGGCAGTTAATCTTGCCACCAACCACAGGAAGGAAGTTAATTTGTCATTTCTTGATGCTAATTCTTTACCAGAGCATTTAGTAAATGCAGGAGCATTCCTTTCTGTTTGAAATGCCACCCCCCAATAAGCAAGGGTTCATCATAGTGGTCAGGCGCATGATGCTGCTCTAAAGGAAATTCTGGCTTGACCACTGTTTAATGCTCAGCGCTCCTTCTGCAACAGTCTAAGTTTGTTGAAATGACTGCCACGACTTTCCCCCAGTTCTCAATGACCTTCTGCTGCCAGTTGGCGGCCGACACTCCTAGCAGCGAGCGCCAGCCCAGCATCAGCCCGCTGTCCAAACTGTCATCTTGACTTTCCCCTTGCCTGAGTACTTCGGCTTGGCTGCACTGCAGTCCAAGGAGAGCCAGAGAGAGAGAACTTTGCTGGAAGGAGACCAAACTGCTCAGTGGACCATCCAAATGCAGCTTGCTCATTATCTGTGAAGAAAAGCACACGGGGGGGGGGGGTCAGCAAATGTTCTTTGGGATGAATTGGGCTTCTTTAAAATAACAAAAAAAACGAACAAACATTGCTTATCCAGAATCGATGGAATGTATTTATTAGCAAGAGAGGGCCTTTCAGAACATCTTTTTTGTCAGCTGAATGGGATTGGCTGAGTTTCCTTGGTTGCAAATATTTAAAGTTGGCATCGCCTGAGGTGCAAGCCGAAGGGTTCGAGCGGTTTTGTGGTCCCCCCCCTGGCAAAAGTAAGGGTCCCCCTATTTATTGTCCCCACTCCCATTGCCTGCCACCACTCTGAGCATTTGTGTGAGAGTTATATCAGCTTTTAGGTTTGTGTGCGTGTTCTGTATGCTGGATTGTTTCGTAGTAGTAGTTGTTGTTTTAATGTACTTTTCCAGGTTCTTCATGTTAGTTTTATTGCTTTAAATGAAACTGCTGTAAATTGCCTGCTGTGCATTTTACACAGGAAATGCTGAGCATACAAAAATGTACATAAATCACTTCCTGCCTAGGCACTTCCTGCCCCCCCCTCCCAAATACTTGAACATAAGAGCATAAGAGAAGCCATGTTGGATCAGGCCAATGGCCCATCCTGTCCAACACTCTGGGTTACACTGTGGCCCAAACCCAGGTGACATCAGGAGGTCCACCAGTGGGGCCAGAACTCCAGAAGCCCTCCCACTGTTATGGTGACCCCTTCTGGGGTTTTCAAGGCAAGAGACGAACAGAGATGGTTTGCCATTGCCTGGCTCTGCATCACAACCCTCACCTTCCTTGGTTTTCTCCCTTACAAATAGTAACTAGTGCTGACCTGGTTAACTTTTCAGATCTGACAAAACCAGGGGTCATTTCATAGAAAAAGAGGTGCAGGAGCTCATTAGCATAACTCATTAGCATAACTTATTTGCATATGCCACACACCCCTGACATCACCGGAAGTGTGTCAGAAGGCAACACCCACCGCTCAGGCTCCAGGGGACTTTTTTGGATTGCTAGCTATTGGGGGGGGGGGATGTGCAGATCTGTCCTCACAGAAGAGGGAGAGCTTGTACCTGAATAAGACTTTGTCTTAAAGGTGCCACTGGACTGTTTTGGACCGGGGGGCAGGGGGGCTCTGCAACTCACCTGGCTGCTTCTTGCTCCGACTGAGGGCTGCTGGGAGGAGGGGGTGGGGCTTGTTGCATGTGCCCACCCCCTGGGTTCTTTACTGCCAGAGCTCCGCTCCTGTGCGCTCCTGCAGGGAATGACCCCTGGACAAAACTGCTAGCCTGGACTGTCGACAACCAGGACCAGGGCTTTCTCGGTGGTGGCTCTGCTCTGGTGGAATGAGCCCCCTGACGAGATCAGGGCCCTATGGGACCTTTTACAATTCTGCAGGGTCTGTAAAACAGAGCTCTTCCACCATTCGGAGGTTGCCATCGTAATAGGTAACAACTAAAAATGGATTCCTGGAATTTTCACCAACAGCTTAAAGGACTTCAATCCCTGCAAGAACAATTAAAAATGAAGATGGTGAGCTGACTGTGAGCTAAGAACATTGAATAATGGCCACCATCACCAAACTGATGACAACAACAACTAGCACTTTTATGGTTGTATTGTTTTAATTGTAATTCATGTATTAATGTAACTTACTTATTCTATGTAATTTACATGTTTTTATGAAAGCCGACATGAAACAGCTTTGGCTGGGAAGTCGGGGTAGAAATCCAATCAATCAATTAATCAATCCAGGGCAGGGCAGCACTTACTAGGGATGTAAAAATGTAGGGCTACCATATTTTGAAAAGCAAAAAAGAAACATATTTCCTGACTGACTACTTCAGAAAACTGTTCACTGTGACAAATCTCATTTTAAATGCCCCCTACTATTGAAGCTGAAGCTTATGTCCACTGAGGGACTAGAGGGCAAAACAGGCTCAGCCTCCCAACCCCAAAAGAGGATGTTTTCATCAGTGTTTTCTTTTTTTAAAGAGCACACAAGAGGACAGACAGCAAAAAGAAAAAAAAGGGAAAAAAAGGGCATCTGGTAACCCTAATGTTGGATCAAGCCAATAACCCATCCAGTCCAACACTCTGTGTCACACCATGGCCAAAACCCAGGTGCCATCAGGAGGTCCACCAGAGGGTCCAGAACTCCAGAAGCCCTCCCACTGTTGCCACCCAAGCATCATGAATACAGAACAGCACTTGAAAGAAAGAGCAATATATATACTATCAAATGATATTAGTCATAGTTGTCTCTTATAACAAGACCTTACTGACTTTATAAAAGACTTTCCTGAAATGTCCTTCTCCCTGTTAGCTGGGGGAAGCGTTCATCATATCACAAAGCACTACAATAAGTAGTGATGTACAATTAATTAATATGAAGTTTTCTCGGTATTTGCAGTGTTGGGATGTGGTTTCAATTAACACTGCATGCACAGTGCAGTGGTGCAGTGGTTAACAGTGGTGGACTGTGATCTGGAGCACTGGGTTTGATTCCCCACTTCTCCACATGAAGCCTGCTGGGAGGCCTTGGTTCAGTCTCAGTTCTCTCTGAACTCTCTCAGCCCAATCTACCTCACAAAGGTGCCTGTTGTGGAGAGAGGAAGGGAAGGCGATTGTAAGCCACTTTGAAACTCCTTAAAGTAGAGAAAAGTGGGGTATAAAAACATGCTCTCCCCCCCCCCATCTCTTGGGCACTCCTTGCAAACATGTTGCCTTCCTCGTTTTAACTGCAGAATTTGAGTCTAGCAACACCTTAAAGAACCATAAGATTATCGTAATGTCAAACTTGGGTCTCGTTTGCCATGGTTCTTGCTGTTCTTTGGTTCTATATGCCTATTGTCCTATTTTCTATTTCCCTATTTCATACTGGTGGGAGTCGGTGAGTGTGAAAGTGTGTGGGTGTGAGAACTGCGTTGCTAGAAGGTGCACTAGCTTGTAACATCATTAAGCAGGGCCTCCCTTCCCTGGCTAGAATGCGTGTTTGACCTTGGGAGCCAGACACTATTAGATACTAAGCTTGTAGGTGAGGGGGGAGGGCTAACGGTGCATAGTAGATTTTGGCAGGCTGGATGTGTTGGTGTGATTGGGCTGGTCATATTGGGGTGCTGTTTGACCTCTGTATAATATCAGAACTGGCGCCAAGAGGGTCAGTTCTGACACAGATCGTCACAGCTTGCCACATTCTCATCTCTCAATAAACAAATCACTGCCAAGAGAGAGCAGTTGGGAGTAAGTTTGTTCAAGAATCTGACCAGTATAAACTCTCGAGAGTCAAAACTCTAGAAAAGGTTATACCATGGAAATCCTGTTGGCCTTTAAAGGTACTATTGGACTAAAATCTTGCTCTTCTACTGCAGACCACCCAGCTAGCCTCCTGAAAGTATTGTTTTAATTGACCTCTTTTGCATGTGGTCGAAGCTGATTGGCTACATAAGAGCCCACTTTGGTGTAGTGGTTAAGAGTGATGTACTCTAATCTGGAGAACTGGGTTCAATTCCCCACTCCTCCACAGGAAGTCCACTGGATTACCTTGGAACAACCACAGTTCTCTCAGAACTCTCATAGCCCCACCTACCTCATGAGGTGCCTGTTGTGGGGAGAGGAAGGGAAGGCAATTGTAAACTGCTTTGAGACTAGTAGAGAAAAATTGAGTATAAAAATCTCCTCCTCCTCCTCTTCTTCTTCTTCCAGGGTCTCAGGTTTAGGTCTTTCCCATCACCTACGATCCTGATTTTTTTCCCCACTGGGCATCGAACCTGGAACTTTCTGCATGCACTTTACAGGATCAGGAATGGGGGAATGTTTGCATACCCGTTTTTACAAAAACATGTCAAGGATTTTTCATGAGATTCACCTCCATACTGAAGTGTTTTGGGTTTTTTTTAACTCGAAAAATCAAATGTAGCAGACCGTTAGCACCAGCCTAATAGAAGCGGTGGCAAAATTCTTTGGATTCATTAGTTCAGCCTATTTCTGTTTCCCCTCTCTTAAGCTATCACACTGTGCTTTTTGCTTCGGAAAACAATTCATCCATATTAATAGTCAGTTTTGCCAGGGCTGCTCACAATGCACAGCAGGTAGGTAGCCACAACTGTCAAAAGTTGAGAGGCAGGATGTTGCACTCAGCTGACAACTCTATGAGGGAATGGGGGAGCATTGCCCCCCCCATCATTATTTCTGCAATTCAACATAAGATAACATTCAATCCCCCCCCCCCCCTATTGGTCATTTCCTCAGGACAGAAGGCAGATGTCGACTTGTCCTGAATTTTGGATGTCGCTTGCATGTTAATGAAGAAGAAAAAAAGTCGAGGTATCCTGCATAATTGACTGCGCCAAAGCAACAAGCATCTGTTTGCGGCAATTCAGATTATCTTTTGTCTTCTGAATTTGTGTTCCTTACTGGTTGGTGCTAAAAGGAGATGGAGATAAATTGGGATTCAAGGAACAGGTGTTGGAGTTTATTGCAGTCTTTATCAAGTTTAGAAGAGATCAGCAGGTTTGTCTGAAGAGCTAATCTCTCTCTCTCTCTCTCTCAAAATGAAGAATCAAAATAATACAAGCCCGCCTTTGCTGTTTGTTCAGTCCTCTGCATGGGGCCTGCACTACTAACGTTCACAGTCTATAAATAAACCAGGCCCATAAATTCTTCATCAACAAAGAGCTTTTGGATAAGCTTGTGAATCCAATATGGATTTTATCCTGGAGAGGGGCTTCTTATTGTAGGGTTGCCAACCTCCAGGCATCACCTTGAGATCTCCCACTATTACAATTGATTTCCAGATGACCAGGGTCTGTTCCCCTAAGAGAAAATATCTATTTTGGAAGGTTAGGGTTGCCATCCCCTCAATAGGGGTGGGGTTTTCCCTGACTTTGCCCCCCCCCCCAATCCACTGCCATCCAGCTGGTTAGCAGGGGGGAGCCCCATTGCCCAACAACCACATCTTGCCTGACATGCTTGGCACCATGACATCAGCTGGAGGTGACATCATCACACCAGGCACATCACACAAGGGACGCTCTAGCATTTCGGCAAAAACTCTATGGTGATCATAAAGGGGTTTTTCTTGTTCAAATACTAGAGTGTCCCTCCTGACGTGCCTTGTGCAATGATGTCCCCTCTGGGTGACATCATAGTGCGCGCACAAAGCGAGTGCACCAGAAGACTCCCAAAGCAATGCTGGATCCCACCCACCAGCAGCCAGGAAGAGTAAAAAAAGAAAAGAAAAACAGTCGGTGCAAGCGGAGCCCCCATCCCACTACTGTTACCAAATTCAGTAGCCAACTCCAGGCAGAGCTTAGAGACTTTTATAATTATTTTTATGTTTATTTTTTTAATTTTAGTATCATTTAGTAAATCATTTCAAAACAGGACTTAAAAAAAACAATGAACAATAAAATTAATTAAATAACAGTGGGAATTACAACAAGGGACATGCAGTTTTAAGCCAAAAGCAACTGGGGAAAAAAGAAAACTGGATAGGCCTGGAGCCATACAAAAACCTCGATGATTTTACATTTAGAAAGCCAGGCCATTCAGCTCCGGGAGGGGAGAGGAAAGCAGGACGGCCACAGGGAAGGTTCTAGTATGAGGAGGCCCCACTGGTGGACCTCCTGATGGCACTGGAATTTCTGGCCACTGTGTGATACAGAGTGTTGGACTGGATGGGCCTTAGGCCTGATCCAACATTGGCATTTCTTATGTTCTTATGTTCTTATGAGATGTATAGACCCTAAAGATGCATTATGACAGTTCCAAAGTTCATGCAGGAACAACAGAGCCCCAACCTTTCTAACCAAGAAGCTCACTGACCATGAGTGTAGGGTTTAAGGAGGGGAGGGACCCCAGTAGGGTATAATGCCATACAGTCCACCTTCCACAGCAGCCATTTTCTCCAAGAGAAGTAGAATAAGAACATAAGATAAGAGAAGCCAATGTTGGATCAGGCCAATGGCCCATCCAGTCCAACACTTTGTGTCACACAGTGGCCAAAAATACCAGGTGCCATCAGGATTCCAGCAGTGGGGCCAGGACACTAGAAGGCCTCCCACTGTTGCCCCCCCAGCACCAAGAATACAGTGCATCCCTTGCCCCAGACTGACAGTCCCTATCTATACCTTGTGGCTAATAGCCACTGATGGACCTCTGCTCCATATGCTTATTTAATTCCCTCTTGAAGCTATCCATGCATGTAGCTGCCACCACCTCCTGTGGCAGTGAATTCCATGTGTCAATCACTCTTTGGGTGAAGAAGGACTTCCTTTCATCCGTTCTAACCCAACTGCTCATGTTTAAGATAAATAAGTAATCAATAAACAAGTGAGGCATGTAGTCTGGAGATCAGTTGTAATTCTGGGAGATCTCCAGCCCCCACCTGGAAGTTGGCAACCCTAGTTTGTGCTCCTCATGATGACCTATGCAGATCAATGGGATGGTTATGAATAGTCCCTGAACCTTTGATAATCAGGTTGTGACCAGCAGCAGTGTGAACTAGTCCAGCCAGCCATTCATCACACCCCGGGGTTCACCAGCGACCAGATGGAAAGTACAGATTGATTCCTTGACATACAGCCAAGAGCTATCACATGGTGGGAACCTATGGTCCTTCTATATCAAATTAGGAAGCCAGCGATTAATTGATTCTTTGACTTAGTACAAATCCCCAGAGTCCACTGGCTGGGCCTCTAATTGTGACTCCATTGTAACCTGCCCTGCTCCCATTAATTTTGCTAATGTCAATGACTGCATCCCGTCTCCCTCCCTCCCTCCCTCCCTCCCCCCCCCCCCCC
>NW_015168736.1:170989-194831 GCF_001447785.1 Gekko japonicus | reverse complement strand
CCTCCCTCCCTCCCTCCCTCTCTCTCTCTCTCTCTCTCTCAATGTTTCTTCCAATGCATTCAGCAAAACCCAAACTAGCTTGTCCGGAGGTTGATCCATGCAGTGATCAAATTTACCAAATCGTTCTCATTAGTAGGAAATGCCTGCTTACAGTAGAGACACTTCATTTACATTCTAACCTCATATTAAGTCTCCTTAATTATATCCATGTAGTCCTCCAAACATATAATTTATTTATGTCCAGCTCCATCGTTATTTGCTTCAGGGATCTGATTACGTGAATCTCAGATCCAAAGTTCCTTGTGACATAGTGCCATGGTCTGTGAAAAGTACTGGGTTTGATTCATAGAGAACTCAGACCACGACATGCGTTCAGACGTGTTTATTGTACTTCACAACAAGACACACAAAACAGCCCTGCAAGGCGAACTATATACACTCCACCCAGTACACCTCTGTCCCCATTGGAGGGTTTGAATCTCCCGCCAAGGGTGCTATTGGTGGACTCCCGGGGGACTAGGATCCTAGGTCCCTTTTGTGTTTGGGGACCAAGCTCCTGCTTTAACCGTGGACCCCTGGTGGCAGTCCATGTCCATAACAGTCTGATTATCTCATGGAAATAGTGCTGTTATCTAGACTTTTTTTGTTGTTAGTAGAATGATGTCCATGTTCCTCCAAACTGAGAGATGATAATTTCTGATTACAGATGCTTTCATCCTCTGTTGAAAAACCCAACCTCCTTCGGTATATCCACATTATAATGCATTGTGGATTTCAAGCTGACTCTGGAAGTCAGACTGAAGCACCGTTTCTGCACTACTGCCATAGCTTGGTAGAGGAGGGAACTCTTTAACTGTTCTTTAGGGAGAGTGTTGAATTTTTCATTCTTGCTGTTTTGACCCCAGTTCAGTGGGTTAACTTTCCTCATCTGCAAACAGGACACAGTAGAGTGTAATCAGCAGCATTCCATGCATACACATTTTTGCACAGCCTGATGGATAAAGCTGCCAACTCTATCCTGTGGAGATTCCTGGTGATTTGGGGGTGGTGCCTGGAGAAATTGGAGTTTGGAGAGGGGAGAAAGCTTATCAGGGATATAATGTCACTGCAGGACTTTTGTTTCTCCTGGAATCTATGGCGTACCATAGAATCCACCCAATGAAGCTGCCTTTTCCAACAGGGGAGAACTATAAGCCCCACCTTAAGGTTGGTAACCTTATTGCTGGAAGGTGGAACATTGCTGCAGGCTACTGAGCAGCCAGCTGTTTAAATATTTTATCCATCTTTGTTTCATTTGTACCGTGCCTTTCTCCCCAATGGAGACCCAAGGTGGCTTACATCATTCTCCTCCCCTCTCTTTTATCCTCACCACAACCCTGTGAGGTAGGTTAGGCCGAGAGTGGGTGACTGGCCCAAGGTCACCCAGAGAGCTCCCATGGAGATTCAAACCCTGGTCTCCCAGATACTCTTAACCACTACACCACACTGGCTCCTGATAGAATGAGTGAACAAACCAATGTGAACAGACCAGTCAGCCAATGTTGATAGACACTGTATTTTTTTTAAAGCCTTATTGTTTGGTATTCATTAAAATCTGTATTATTGTCAAAGCAATTTCAAACACACATGTTTTCACAGAGTCTTATTGTAATGTATCCATCTCAGACCACGTGCATGGCCATTTCACCACGCGGTCATGCGAAGTGGCCGAGCTTTGCTTGCAGTAACAATGGGACAAGCGGATCCTAGCCAGAACCTATCGGCAGGCTAGGCTCCTGGCCGAGAGCCTATGGAACTCTCGGCCACTGTAAATAGCCGATCACTTGTGTGTGAGTGTGTTTTGGGTGCGGGGTTGTTGCACATATAAACCAGCATGCGAGCTGGTTGGTTTCTCTTGTTCCGAACCTTAAATAAAGTCTTAGAGCTGAATCACTGCATTAGTCTAAGGACTTTTCACTTATAGAAGCCCTACTCCTGTTCCACATACATATTACCCCACTCAACCATAAATGGCACTTAGGCCTGTCAGATCCCTCCTGGGAAATGGCGGAGGATTGGGGGAGGGGACTTACTGGGAGCAGGAAGAGAAGAAGAATTTGGATTTATACCCCGCCCTTCACTATGTGAATGAGTCCCAGTGCAGCTTACAATCTCCTTTCCCTTACCCTCCCCACAACAGACACCCTGTGAGGTAGGTGGGACTGAGAGAGCTCTTTTGAGGATTGCTCATGAGAAAACAGCTCTGAGGCAACTTGTGACTGACCCAAGGTCACACCAACAGCTGTATGTGGAGGAGTGGGGACTCTAAACCCAGTTCTCCCAAATTACAGTCTGCTCTCCTAACCACTACACCAAACTGGGAAGGAGGCCCAGCTGACAGGCAGCAACATGCCTACATCACTGCCCATGTGACTTGGAAGTGACAGCATCATGTTAGGGACATCAGGGCAATGCTCTGGGGCAAAAACTCTATGGTAAATTTGACTTCTGCCATAGAGTTTTTGCCCAAATACCAGAACACCTCCCTGACATACCCAGTATGATGATATAACTTCCGGGTCACATGGGCAGTGATGTAGACATGTCACTGCATGTTGACTCGGCCTCCTTTTTCAGGGTAGTTCCCCCCCACCAACCAGCTGATCAACAGCAGGGCGGTGAGGCTTGGTGGCAGGGGATCCCCACCTCCACCAGGGGATCTGGCAACCCTAATGTCCCTGAAGGAGAACTGATTTCGCATCCTGCACAGATGGGAAAGCAGCTTGCAAGATAGGAGGAAATGAAACTGAACCACCCCAACTACTGCAAAGCTGCAAAGCTGTTTGACAGCTGTTCAAGTTAGTCAATGGCAAGATGAGACCTGAGACTTAGGTCCTTTCTGCAGCAACATGCCTACATCACTGCCCATGTGACTTGGAAGTGACAGCATCATGTTAGGGACATCAGGGCAATGCTCTGGGGCAAAAACTCTATGGTAAATTTGACTTCTGCCATAGAGTTTTTGCCCAAATACCAGAACACCTCCCTGACATACCCAGTATGATGATATAACTTCCGGGTCACATGGGCAGTGATGTAGACATGTCACTGCATGTTGACTCGGCCTCCTTTTTCAGGGTAGTTCCCCCCCACCAACCAGCTGATCAACAGCAGGGCGGTGAGGCTTGGTGGCAGGGGATCCCCACCTCCACCAGGGGATCTGGCAACCCTAATGTCCCTGAAGGAGAACTGATTTCGCATCCTGCACAGATGGGAAAGCAGCTTGCAAGATAGGAGGAAATGAAACTGAACCACCCCAACTACTGCAAAGCTGCAAAGCTGTTTGACAGCTGTTCAAGTTAGTCAATGGCAAGATGAGACCTGAGACTTAGGTCCTTTCTGCACTTGGAACTCATCTCTGGTTTTATCAGAGTTCAACTCGGGACACGATACCTTGCATTTATCCCTGGTTTTCACAGCATCTGTTTATCCCAGGGCAAGTCTGGGGCGAAACCAGGGTGACCTCGATGTAATGTGGAAACAAAAAAAATATCCCGAGATAATTACAGGGGTGAATTCGAGTGTAGTGTAGAGTGTAAAAATATCCCAAGATAGTTACAGGGGTGAACTCACGTGTAGTGTAGAATTTAAGTTCGGGGACAGGGTTGAACCAGGATTTAAGGTCTCGGTCGGAAAGGACCATAGCTTCCAAGTGATTGTGGCCATAACAAACTGTATGGCCTCGTTCAGACTGGCAGTTTGGCCCGGCAGTCAAACATTTCAGTAGTGTTTCAGTAGCGGATTAAAGGAGCAGGTTCAGACAGGCACATCTGTCTGTCAGGCGTCCCCCAGCCGTACTCAAGCCGTCTTGTGCCGCTTCCCTCCTGAGTTTAAAAAATACCAGGTGAAAGTAGTAGCAAACCGTACGTAGAGTGGGTTGATTTTGGTTCCCTGACATGTGAACGCAAGCGCTGCTAAGGCGGTAACAACCCGCAGTCGCTGTTTCCGTGGCAGGCGCCCATGTGCCCATGTGCATAGGTGCATGCAGCGGAGCACAAAAACAGATGCTAACAGCCCGCCAGCGGCGGGCCGACAGTGTGAACGCTCCCTTGCGCTTCCTCCACGGTATCCTCCCGCTTCATTCACTGCAGTGTGAATGGGAATACCATGAACAAGCGGTTCCTGGTCTCTTCCAGGTCTTCTATTCCACGACTCCCTAGCGCTCCAAATTGCCAGTCTGAATTCGGCCTATGTTCTTCTGCCAAACATGTTTGCCACGAAAGCAGTAGCATCCCTAATTGAAGGGAATGGGAAGCCTGCAAGACAGGGACAACTGGGTATTAAAAGCTGACTCTGTAATGTGGACATCTTTGTTGTACAGTTTTGCTGCCCCCAACTTTACAGTTCGTATGAATGAGAATGGCACCACTTTTTAAAACTCTAGATGTCTGGAAACCACATTACCGATGTATCCAAACTATAAATTGACTCCAATCGTGTACTCCGAGCTCTCTGTACGCACATAACACAATGACCTTACTTGTGCAAATGACCTCTAAAAATAGACTCTTAATGCATGCTAATGAAAAATATTCATGAATAAGAGTTTGCTTTCAGCTGTCGCCAAAACGATAGATTTAATAACTGCAAAATATAGTGGAGTGTCTTGATTACAGAAAACATCTTACTTCAGATAACTGTCAAACAACATCATTTAAATCAAAGGTGTGTTTGAGATGAAGATTAAACAATAATGAACAGAACAACAAATTACAAAGGAACAGAGTGACATTGTACTAAAAATGGGATTTAAAGAAGAAGAAAAAAACACGGAGGAGGAAAATTATACTTTTTGCAGACAATTCCAGAACGGGTTTTCTTTGATTCATGTAGAGAACCAATATGGGGAAAAAATGTATTCTTTCTATTCCTCAGTCCTTTTCCTTTTCCCTCCATGACTCCTTCCCACCTATACAAGCAGCCAAAGTTGGGTACCAATTCGGAATTCAAAAGACATAACATATTACGAGGGGGGGGGTGTTAGATCTAGGAGAGACTGAACCAGGAAGAGGCTGATGGACTGGAGCTGGAATCAGGATGGAAACTACTCAGAGGAAGAAACTGGATGGATTGTGTCCACCTGGCATAATCTGGTGACCAGATAGTCTATATTATTTTGGATACCCACCATAGCACACACACAAATGACGTTGGCTTATACTGAAACAAACCCTTGGTCTATCAAGGTTGGCATTGCTACTCTGACTGGCACCAGCTCTCCAGAGTCTCAGGAAAAGGACTTCCACATCACCTCCTGCCCAGTCCTTTCAGCTGGAGATGCTGGGGGATTGAATCTGGGATTGAACCTGTTGGGGAAATGAGGCGTGCAGGACCCTTTTCATGGACTCCCATCCAGTGTTCCCTCTAAGCTGAGTTAGTGTGAGCTAGCTCACCATTTTTTAGCCTCCAGCTCCCACATTTTTGTCTCTGTTCAGGAAGGAGGGCTCCAGAGCAAACTAATCTATGCAGTACCCAAATCGCTCGCTCACAACTTTAATGCCAGCGGCTCACAAAGTAGAAGTTTTGCTCACAAGATTCCACAGCTTAGAGGGAGCGTTGCTCCCATCCCCACTGGCAGGGATCCCAATTGCATCAGGGGGGGAGGGGATGACAGTTGTTCTAAACCAAAACTCAGTTTATTCCATTACCAGGTCTTAAGTCAGAAAACACTTATGCAGCATTTCAAAATTCAACATAGAATATTTCAATACAACCCCAATACATGAACAGTGCACTTGTAGTTCTATAAAGGATATCCTTGGTTGGTCTGTCAAGACCCATAATGGTGGGGTGGTTGACCAGAACAACCAGGAACAAGACTACATTCTGACATTAAGTACCTTTTCCTACCCATAAGAGCTAATGTAACTGTCAGTCACGTCTGTTGCTAAGCATCCGATGTAGACAACAAAGCTCAGCCCCTTCTTTCTATCTGTGGGGTCAGGAAGCTCTCAGAAAGTTGAGGAAAGCTAGGTTGACTCAGAGAGTCAAGGTTGACTATGACAGTCCCAAAAAGCTTGGTTCAGATACCCTATCTATTTAGAATTTGTTGTGGAGAGGGGAAGGGAAAGGAGTTTGTAAGCCACTCTGAGACTCCTTTGGGTAGTGAAGGGCAGGGTATAAATCCAATCTCTTCTTCTTAATGTTAATTGCCTGCTAAGGCAGGAGAGAGAATCATCATCCATACTTTTTTTGACCCCTCTGGACCTAAATCACAGCAAGGCGGGGGGGGGAGCACTCCACACTCAAAGCTTGTTAGGGAAGAGTAGCCAACTAACCAGGCAAAAGGCTTTCCTTGGCATTTTAAGGAGAACTCCATGTTAGGAAAACTGATTTCAACAGCTATTAAGGGCACAGCAACCAGGGGCCGTGAAAATGTTAGTAATCCTTTATTAGAGTATAGGTTAAAGGAGTCCGAATATGATCGCTAACAAACCTAGCTTTCCTCTGCTTTTCAAAAAGTATCATTTTTTTATCCAACGGTGCCCATTATTCCCCCCCCCCCGGAAGGCGAGATGTGGGTCATTTACCTCTAAATATAGACCACATGTTTTTGATTCGTGTCTGAAAAATTCCACTAACTTGCAAAACAAAATGGTCGTGTCGTTCCTTCAGTCCCTTTAGTGGCCATAAAGGCAATGCGATGGAATCTTTAGCTGCTCGGGCTCGGTGCCTGTAAAAGCCCCCCTTCTAAATAATGTATTGTGAAAAAGAAAGAAACTTGGTTGCTATGCCAGTGCACTTTTTGAGTGTGTTGTGAATGATCAAAAATGGGTCAGGAAGAACCCGGAATGGCTTTGGTATTAAAGCTGGCATTTTTCATTTGGGCTTTTACCGGTTCGAGTAAAGGGAGGCAGCTTAATCAAAAGGGAATTGGGCAGTGCAGTCCTAAGTAGAGTTACACCCTTCAAAGCTCATTGATTTCAGAGGACTTAGAAAGGTGTAACTCTGCTCGGGATTGCACAGTGAGGGGATCTTTCTTTTGAATTCAGCTGGTGAAGAATATTACCTACTGTAGGCCTTGAACACATACAAACATAGAGCTGGAAGGGACCTCAAGGGTCAGCTAGTCCAGCCCCTGCACAATGCAGGGGATTCATAACTACCCCCCACTCCCCCAAGTGACCCCTTCCCTATACCCAGAGGAAGGCAAAAAAAAAAAAAAACCTCCAGGATCCCTGGGCTAATCTGGTCTGGAGGTAGGCTCACCAGGTCCTATGGGTGTCTGCCCATATGCAGTGGTGATGAGTAACCAAAATTGTTACTCTGAGGGCTCTTTTTGTAGCAGGAACTCCTTTGCATATTAGGCGACACCCCCCCTAATGTAAGCTTCTGCTTCAGGTTCCAGTCTGCAGGACTGAGGGTGTGGTGCGCTGACTTCAGCCAAAGATGACTCCTCTGCAGTTGACAAAGTCTCCTCCTTGTCCAGGTGGGTCTTCCAGCAGCATCTGAGGGCTGGGCCAGCTTCCTCCATCCTCTTCTCATTGAGGAGGCATCGACAGGCAGATCCACAGCTATGGATGGGCTGATGAACTTAAGTTCATCACAAATTTTGGCTGGTTTGTGGTTTACAAAGTGATCTTCATGAACTGAAGAACTGGCATGAACTTCCATGAATTTTGATGCAGTTGGTGGTGGTTCATGAAGAACAGAAAGCAGTGGGTTACCCCTGCTTTCTGTTCTAAATGAAAAACAGCTGTTTGGTTTCAATGTTTGAAAACCATTTTAACCCTGCTTTCCGCTCCCCGTGAAAAGCTGCATGGAGCAGAAAGCAGGGTTTAAACGGCTTGGAGCTATTGGTTCTTATTGCTCAGGTGTTTGGATATCCCTGCTTTCTGCTCCCCACAGCTTTTTGTGGGAAGCAGAAAATAGGGTTTAAATGGATCGGAGCCATTTAAACGAGACAGCTGAGTTGTGGTCCCTACCAGTCAGCTGTTTGGAAACCCCTGCTTTCTGCTTCTCATGAAAAGCTGCAGGGAGCAAAAAGCAGGGGTTTAAACTTCAAATGGCTCACAAACCAATATGAAACAGGTCAGTTTGTGAACCAACCTCTTGGCTTTCGTGGGTTTGTAGTTCAGTTCATGGTTCAGCCACGAACCACAAACCAAACTGCAAAAATGTGATTTGTGCCCATCCCTACCCACTACTGCCAGTTTTCCTCTTGCCCTGAACATTTTGATATGGATGAGTCCAGCGCAGGTAGAAGTTACAGAGTATGTTCTACCAGCTGAAGAAGTTACCATCTCATTTCGCTTCAGGTGCAGCCTAGGCCTAACTCAAGTGTATGCAACTGGAAATCCCAACAGCATACAAAATGTTCTGTGTGTGATTTGGTTTGTTCTATTGGACTGTTAACCTGTCTGATAAGACAAACGTTTGGAGGTACTGACTCACTTTATTATGAAGTTCCTGTTGTTGAGTCATATGAAAATGTGTTAGCTCAAACATTTATAATGAGTAGACCATTATGAGGTCAGGTCTCATCAGGGCTTTTTTTGTCAAAAAGGCCCAGCAGGAACTCATTAGCATAATAGGCCACACCCAACAGCAGAAACGCATTAGCCTATTAGGCCACACCCCTGACAGCAGTTGCGGGGAGCCCGGGCAAGCCAGCCCTTGGAGGGAAGGGAAGGCATTTTAAACTGACTTCCCTTGGCTTGCCCAGGCACCCCTTGCCTCCGTAGCCACGCAGGCAGAGGTTTTGGCTGTAGTGGGCATGGCCAACCCTGAAGCCAGCTGGAACTCCGTTCCTGTGCGTTCCTGCCCAAAAATAGCCTTGGCTCTCATCAATTCTCATACATTCCCCCCCCCCATTCCATATCTCAACAGCTGCCCTCATAAATTAAACTGGGCACCCACTCGGGTCACCATGTCCATCCTGGCAATCAGCAGGGAATGGTGGGGACTTATCAGGAGTGGGAGGGAGGCCCAGGCCATGTTGCTGGCAATGTGGCAAGTCAGTTCCTGTGTGTACCAGAAGTGACATCATCACACTGGGACATCCTGGCAATGCTCTGGCACTTGGGCAAAAAACTTTATGGTAAAAATGGCTTCTACCACAGAGGTGTTGCCCAAATACCAGTCACCCAGACATCGCCAATGTGGTGACGTCACTTCCAGTATACATTGGAAGCAAAACCAATGTGAGTCTGGTGAGCAAAAATTCTACTTTGTGAGCTGCTGGCATTAAAGCTGTGAGCGAACAATTTGGCTACTGCATAAATTAGTTTGCTCTGGAGCCATCGTTCCCGAGCTAGGCCAAAAAGGTGTGAGCCGGAGGCTAAAAAACTGAGCTAGCTCCCACTAACTCAGCTTAGATGGAACACTGATTGGAAGTGACATTGCCACATTGCCAGCAATATAGCCTGGGCCTCCGTCTTGCTTTTAGTAAATCCCCCCACTAGCCAGCTGATTGGTGGGGGCAGGGCCCAAGGGCAAGGGAACCCTGCCTCCATTGGGGGGCTGGCAACCCTAGGACTCACTGCATTATAGTCCTCTGGGTTTTAAGACAGCAAGATAGTTCATGTGCTCAAATTTTTACAAGAGCTTCCTAATTGTTGGACGGTTTGGCCATGATTTCAATTGCTAGCATCCAACTGTTTTACAACAGTGGCCCGGGATTGTTGATCTATATTTTCCAGAACCTGTTCTCCTGGAAATTGGCCTGACATTTGAAATATCATATTTTAATGGTGAACATTCAATCGGCAATTATGCCTCTGCCCACTCAGCTCTGTTCAATAATAAACCTGTTAAGGAACACATGTTTTACTCACGGTTAAAAGAAAAGAAGTCGGGCAGCCCTCCGAGAAATAAAACACCAAAATGCGCACACTGTGCTGTTTGTAACATTTGCTTGGGAAAGAGCTGACACAAGAACCTCACACAATGCAGAATTGTTTCACGGAATTCACTACCACAAGACATGAATGTGGCTGCTTGCTTAGAGACAAATTCAATGCGGTGGCAGCCACAAATCCATCCCATAGCTGGCAACACCATTTTAGAAGCAGTTGTAGTTCTTATAAAAATTGCTGTGAGGCCCCAATCCAGATTGGACACGTGGTGGTGCCAGGAGCTCTTGTCCAACCCTTGCACCTTTTCGGGTGCTGAAACACCCATGGGGCTCTGGGGGCCACAATGCTGCTCACCAATTCTGGATTGGAGCCTGGTGGCCATTTTTTTTTAATAACTACAACTGCTTTTAAAATTATGTTGATGGCATGAGATGAACCTGTGGCTGCCATCATGTTTAGTTAGCCAGCTGGAACTCCGTTCCTGTGCGTTCCTGCCCCAAAATAGCCCTGGCTACAAGGTAGTTCTCCCTGGTGCCACTCCTGCCAAATGATGCCCACTTGGTAGTCACCAGGAAGGGCACTGATGTGCACTATGGTGCCATATCACCATGTTGAGGACCCTTGCTCTAACCACTATACCACACTGACTAGTACAATCTAATGCACATAAAAGGTTTGTGTGTGTGTGTGTTTAAATTTCACTGAAGCCAAAATAGGGTCAGTCATTTTCCCAGGACAGTTACCAGAAAATAGCACGCTGCATAAGAACATAGGTACTTTTTATGCAAAGGAATTGAGGGTAATTTGGGGTGTATTTACATCCTTTTAAACATGATTATGTGGAATTGTTTGTTTACTTATTTTGTTAGATTTGTGTCCCACCCTCCCCACATAGCAGGCTCAGGGAGGGTTCCATCAATTACCACATAACAAAAACCTTAAAACAATTAAAAAGCATCAATAAAAATAAAAAACAACTAAATTCCTATGTGCTAATCAGTGCCTCAACACATGAGGTTTTTCAGATTAGGGTTTCCAGGTGGTAAACATAGATCTGACCCGCTGAAGGGGAGGTCCAATGCAGGGGAATAAACCCGCCACCTCAACTAAAAGTCTGGTGGAAGAGCTCCATCTTGCAGGCTCTGCGGAACTGTAAAAGGTCCTACAGGGCCTATGGGAGCTCATTCCACCAGGTGGGGGGGGGGGCAGAGCCAAAAAAGCCCTGGCCCTAGTTGAGGCAAGACACGGTCCAGGGACAACCAGAAGATGCTGATTGGCAGATCATAAAGCCCTTCAAGGCTCATACGGGGAGAGGTGGTCTCACAGATATGCAGGACCCCGGCCATATAGGGCTTTGAAGGTAAGCACCAGCACCTTGAAATGGATCCGGAGCTCAATAGGCAGCCAGTGCAGTCCACAAAGATGACAAAGTCAGCACCCGTGCTGCTGCATTCTGCATTAGCTGCAGTTTTCAGAGCAGATCCAAGGGCAGCCCCATGGAGAGAGAATCACAATAATCTAATCTGCAAGTGACCATTGCATGGGTCACTGTAGCCAAAATTCCAGGGGGTGAGATATGGGTCCATCTGCCTGATCTGTCTCAGATGGAAAAAGGCAGACCTGACAGTGGCGGCAACCTGGGCCTCCACAGTTAGAGAGGCATCCAGGAACACCCCCAGGCTTGGAGCCCCATCAAAGGTTGGGAGCCCAATTCCCAATCCCAATCTCTGGCGACTCAGGTGCAGGACCTCCATCTTTGATGGATTCAATTTCAGTCTGGTCTGTTGTAACCATCCAGACACAGCTTGTCATGCCCTGTTCAGGTTTTCTGGGGCAGAGCCCAGGTGGCCATTCATTAGTAGACAGAGCTGGGCATCATCAGCATATTAATGGCAGCCCAGCCCATACCTCCGGATAATCTGGGCTTTTTGTTGTTCAGTCACACAGTCGAGTCCGACTCTTCGTGACCCCATGGACCAGATCACGCCAGGCCTTCCGGTCTTCCGCCGTCCTCTGAAGTTTGCTCGATTTCACGTCCGTTGCATCTATGACACTGTCTAACCATCTCATCCTTTGCCGTCCCCGTCTTCTTTGACCTTCAATCTTCCCCAGCATCAGGGTCTTCTCCAGTGAATCTGGGCTAGGGGGCTCATATAGATATTAAACAACATGGTGGAGAGGATTGCTCCCTGCAGCACACCACATTCTAGTGGGTGTCGTTGGTTAATTCCCCTTCAAGTGCCACCCTCTGTCCCGGACCTTAGAGGCACTGGAACAAAACAAAACAGAACCTGCCATTAGCAAATGTCAGAGTAATTCAGATCATCTTGATTGGTCTCTTGACAGTAAAGTGGTTGCACGTAGGGCCACAGAGCTATAAAACGTACCTCTGTTGCCGGTATAAAAGTGACACGCTCAGTTCTAGCTAGGAGGATCTCACCTGTGAAGTTTCTTGAAGAAAGTTTTCTTAACTAACCCCAAGTCTGGCAGTGGAGAACTCTGTGTCCTAAGCTGAGTCTTGACCATTAAGCTCATGCCATAAAGTATCCCTAATGGACTTTTCAATAGTTTTGTTTCCCTCCCCGGGGAAAAGAAGAGCCCTGCCATTTTGAAATGTCAGATTTTAAACCTCGCAGCGGTGAAGTTTTTTATTATTATTATTCTTATTTATGCCCCCGTCTGTGTTTTTTCTGAGACATGTGCAGAAGTAATCTTCAAAGAATTATTTGTACTACTTGGAATTTCTTAAGTATTTAAGCCTTAGTTTGAAGAACCATCTGGGGGGAAAATATATATATAGCTTGCATTCCAGACATTAAGCTCAGATGATAAATATACCTAATATCTTTTTTTTCTCTCAGCATTTTAGTATATTGCCTGAAGAAGAAGAAAAAGAAGCCTGTCATTCTAAGAGGTCAGATTTTTGGGTTGTTTTTTTTTTTTTAAATTGTGCTACTTGGCAAAGGTACCTTGGGTACCTTTATTTATGTCACTGTACGGCAGATGTTCTGAGAATTACGATTGCACAAGAATCATAGTCTTGTCTTCTTATTATCCCTAGATACAAATCACCAAGTTATGATCCTCCCCCCCGCAACTTTTTCCTTGAATCGGAGCTCAGTTATTATCAGGAATTAGCCCCATTCTGCATCACTCCATTGGTTGCCTATGAGCTGCTGGGTTATTTAATAGGATGATGCCATCTTATTAGTTGTGCTTTGTTCCAGATTCTTACTCAGTTTTAATTTCTGCATCGCAATCCTATTACATTACTTTTTGGAAGTCCCATCCTATCGACGGCATTAATTTACACTGTCTAATCTGAGTCTCTGTGAGAAAGACGGATTATAAATAATAAATGAAATGAATCAATATGGAAGTGGAGTGATCCCAAGTTGGCGAATACCAGCTGCAACGGTTTGTTGAGCAATGGGCAGACAGAGCTCTTCTTACAGAGGTGACTGTAAGCTCTTGGAGGATTGGCTACATCAGGAATGTGTGGCCTAATATGCAAAGGAGTTCCTGCTACAAAAAGAGCCCTGCCCCCATTTAAAGTCATATATGCTATTACTATTCACCATCACTACCCACAGTCTGGCACCATCTCAGTCGTCATCACTACCTCCCCAGCATTGAATTCCACAATTTAACTACTTGTTGAGTAAGGAAGTTTTCCCTTTTCTTTGTCCTGAACCCATCAACTTAATTGGGTGCCCCTCAGTTCCAGTATTTTGGCAGAGAGAGAAAAAGGCAGGAGTCATTTCCTGTGGGAGCACACAGGAGCGGAGCTCCGGCAATAAGGAGCCCAGGGGGCAGGCACATGCAACAAGCCCCGCCCCCTGCACCCAGCAGCCCTCAGTCGGGCCATGAGGAGCATGAAGCAGCCAGGTAAGTTGCAGAGCCCCCTCCCATCCCACCTTCAGGTATAAGCTCTCCCTCCTCTGCAAGGGCAGATCTGTGTGTCCCCCCTCCCCAATAGCTAGCAATCCAAAGCAGTCCAGTGGAGCCTGAGCGGTGGATGTTGCCTTCTGACACACTTCCGGTGATGTCAGGGGGTGTGGCATATCCAAATAAGTTATGCTAATGAGCTCCTGCACCTCTTTTTCTACTAAATGACCCCTGGAAAAAGGGTCTCTCTACTGTCTCAAAGCGACCCATAATTTAATATACCTCTTTCACATACCCCCTTAGCTGTCTTTTTCTGGATTGAAAAGTCCCAGACTCTCCACACTTTCCTCATGGAAAGTTGCTCTAATCATCTTGGTTGCTCTCTTCGCCCACTTCTGTGCAATTTCCATATGTGCAACATCCTTTTTTGAGATACAATTTAACTTTCTCAGCTGTTTGCCTTCCAGTCCTATGACTTTCAGACCTCCTCAGTGCCACATGCTTTGGTTTGCCCCGACTCCTTTTTTGTTCCTTTACTTATTTGCGCCTCTTCTATTCCCTGTCGTATGATTTGCCTCTCATACTCTTACCATACTGGGTTGTCCTCAGGCTAACGTGAATAGCATTATGTATATCCCATGCAAAGTAATAGTGGGGCTATTTTTTGGTTTTTTTGGGGGGGGGGTTGGAGCTTATAATATCACAGGTCTCCCATGAGAATTGTCAAATATGACAGGATAGGAATGACAGGAAATGTTGAATGCCCAAGAAGCCAATCTGTGTTTTAGACTTGAAGAGAAAAGAAAGGTCATGCTTCCGAAATTACCCAATCACCTTCCAAGGTCCACTTTTTGCAAAACCAGGTAGACTGTACCACTTCGCACTGCAGGCGAAAGGATGTGTGCATCTAACAATTTCTCTGTGAGGGGGGGAAATCCTCACCACAGACAGAACTAAACGAGACCCCTAAAGACTTGTGAGTGAGGGGAAATCCCATTTCCCCCACTGGCCCCACCTCTGTTTCCTGTACCACTTTCCTCTGCCACCCTCTAGGTCTGCTTCCACCCCAACCCACTCAGCACTTCCTTCCCAGTCTCCCTAGCACTTGCCTAGCCTTCCCACCCCCTCCTTACTTCTCCTGCCATTTTGGAGAAAGGTGGAGACGCAGGCTGACAGGGGATACAAGCCAGATCCGGCTCTGGCCTTGCTTGCTTTTGGTGGTCACTTTCACAGTGTTTGGGGGTTGCTTTTTCCAACCAATGTGCCACGCAAAATGTGTCACTTTTTATATTTCCAACCAGGCCCGTACCCAGGAGTTTTAAATTCGGGGAGGCTTTAAGTAAGTTGGGGGTCACCCTGCATGCCGAAGGGAGCACCATGTATAATTTTTTTAAAAAAAAATGGAAGTCAGGGGGCCTGGGCTGGATGGGAAGTCAGGGGGCCTTGGCTGTAAGTCAGGGGGCCAGGCCCCAAGATGCCCCACTGTAGCTATGGGCCTGTTTCCAATGTACAGTCATCCTTGTGGAGAGGGCTGTCCCCAATTATTATTTCCCCCTGCAAACCTTCAGTCAGATGTCCCCAAAAGTGTTGCCAGGTCCCCCCTGGCCACCAGCTGGGGATGGGGGGGGTAGGTTTGTCAGGTCCATGTTGGGAAACTCCTGGAGATTTGGGAATGGAGCCTGGGGAGGACAGGGCCCTCAGTGGGGCACAAGGCCATAAAGTCCACCCTGCAAAGCAGCCTTTTCCTCCAGAGGCACTGATCTCTGTAGCCTGGAGATGAGCAGTAATTCTGGGGGATCCCCAGGTCCCACCTGGAAGTTGGCATCCCCAGTTTCCAACCATTTTAAGTGTGTTGGCCCATTTAAAATTCTGATATGGAACGGTGGGTGCAGCATCAAAATGGCTGCTGCGGGAGGCGGCACCAGCCACAAAACCATGTCCACAGCTTAACTTCAGTAACACAGTACAGATCCTTGTGCTGTGGTGGCAGCGGCAGTCAAAGTAACATTAATGGGGGGGGAACCTGCACTACCAATCAAATCTCCAATAATCGATCAGAAGTCTTGCTGGTCAAAAGCCCTACCTGCCCCCACCCACTCCCTAAAAGCACTGGGTGGGCACCAATGAAGGTGTCAGCGGATGTGATGGCACCCACAGGCATCATGTTGGGGACTCCTGCCTTAAATGGTAACCACTGTTGTAACCACTGCACAGTTGTAACAACTGTTTTGCAATTGTTGTTGCTTTTAATCCATACAGTGTCCAGATTTTGTCCAGTTTGGTGTAGTGGTTAAGTGTGTGGACTCTAATCTGGGAGAACCAGGTTTGATTTCCCACTCCTCCACTTGCACCCGGCTGGATGACCTTGGGCAAGCCATAGTTCTAATAAGAGCTGTTCTTGAAAAAAGAGCCATTTCTGTCAGAGCTCTCTCAGCCCCACCTACCTCACAGGGTGTCTGTTGTGGGGAGGGGAAGGGAAAGGAGTTTGTAAGCTGCTTTGAGACACCTTTAGGTAGTGAAGGGCGGGGTATAAACCCAATCTCTTCTTCTTGTTCTTCTTCTTCTTCTTCTTGTTGTTGTTGTTGTTGTTCTTCTTCTTGTTGTTCTTCTTCTTCTTCTTCTTCTTCTTCTTCTTCTTCTTCTTCTTCTTCTTCTTCTTCTTCTTCTTCTTCTTCTTCTTCTTCTTCTTCTTCTTCTTCTTCTTCTTCTTCTTCTATTAGGTCCAAGAATAGAATGTCAAGGAAAGATCTAGGCTGAATCCTTCTCTCTGACATGTTAGTTTTCAAGTGGGATGTGTGCTTTTCTGAAAGGGAGCATTTTAATATATAACCCCCCCCCCCAACCTACAGAAGAAGTGGTACACTCTAGGCTGAACTTTATCGACTTATTTTACTAAATGTATAACCTGGCCCTCAAATGAGGACATGCACGCAATCCAAGCCTACCTAGAGTGGATTTTGTAGCATGCAAAAACACCCCTTTTACAATGTCACCTCTAAGCTGTGGATTCTTTTGAGCAAAGATTCTACTTTGTGAGCTACTGGCATTAAAGTTGTGAGCAATGCTCCCTCTAAACCAGGGGTGGCCAAATTTGCTTAACGTAACAGCCACACAGAATAAACGTCAGAGGTTTGAGAGCTGCAAGACATGACCAAATATTACACACACATTTTAATTGAAAAATATTCAAATTTGCTTCTTCTTAACATTAAATTAGACTGTGTGAAAGAGCCACATGCGACTCCCGAACTGCAGTTTGGCCACCCCTGCCTGTGAAGTCTTGTGAGCTGAAATTCTACTTTGTGAGCTCCTGACATTAAAGTTGTGAGCGAGTGATTTGGCTGCTGCATAAATTAGTTTGCTCTGGAGCCATCCTTCCTGAGCTAAGACAAAAATCTGTGAGCTGAAGGCTAAAAAACTGTGAGCTAGCTCACGCCAACTCAGCTTAGAGGGAACACTGCCTCTTTACAGAATGCCTGAATATATTGTAAGGGGTTGTTGTTGTTCAGTCGCACATTCGAGTCCGATTCTTCGCGACCCCATGGACCAGATCACGCCAGGCCTTCCGGTCTTCCGCCATCCTCTGAAGTTTGCTCAACTTTATGTTCGTCGCATCTGTGACACTGTCTAACCATCTCATCCTTTTATTTAGATGTAATTTAGATGTAATCTTATATGGCTTTTTTGGATAGCTATGTGTTTGCTTGTTATGTTGGAAATTGTAGTGTACATTGCATTCCTTTTTTAAAATTTATTCCTGGAAATGTCAAATATGTTTGAGGAGGTTGGCTGTGGTTGACCTTTCAGATCTGTTTATGGTGTGCAGCAATGTTCCCTCTAAGGTGAGTTAGTGTGAGCTAGCTCACGGTTTTTGAGCCTCTGGCTCACACATTTTTGTCTTACCTCAGGAAGGATGGCTCCAGAGCAAACCAGTTTATGCAGTAGCCAAATCACCTGCTCACAACTTTAATGCCAGTAGCTCACAAAGTAGAATTTTTGCTCACAAGACTCCATAGCTTAGAGGGAACATTGGTGTGCAGTAATGGCCAATTGGCTGGATAACGAACTCCCAGCTTGACTTCAGAAGGGTCCTGGAGTTTATGGGACAGCTCTTGTAAAATGTTACACAGAAAGAGAATTTAAACTAAAAAGAAAAGAAAAGAAAAACTCTAATACAACTTGTGATCCATGTAGGAAACTTCATAGGTGTCTCCTCTGAAGCTTCTGAAAAGAGAATGTGGCTATATCCTTCTCAATCTTGTGAGGAGCTGCTCACAAAATGGAAATGTGGAGATTTTCGGTCTTTCTAGTACATCTGTATCCCACCGCTTTCCATAAAATTTGGAATACAATAGTCCATAGTAATCTTTTCTCTGTTACAGTACCTCATACACTAATTAAATCTGTCTCATTTTTCCACCATATATTGATTACATACATGATTACATAAAGTTTGCAAATATATGAATATACGTGTTCTTATTTTCTACTAATATAAACTTTCCCTAAACATGCTATTAAATGTTTGAATTATTTTGTAAACTGTGTGATTCTTTATTCTGAATACAAATATATTAGGATCTTACTCCATCAAAAGTATTTAGGATTTCCTCAATATATTAATGATGTAGTCCTAAAATCCAGGGAATTACCTCATACCTTTCCCAGAGTTTTTATAGGTATCAGCTTTTTCTTGATGTTCTGGTTTCTCCTCTTAAGTTTTAAAGTCTTGATTCTGTGTTTTTTCCCTTCATAAGTGTAGAAATTATCTTCTGAAAACAGCCATCTATGTTCCCTCTTAGTGATAGCTTGTAATTCCATATTTTATTTTATTTTTGCTTTCTCTGTGATGGTAAGAAAGTCACTATTTTGGGAGTTTCATCAGCCATGATTCTTTTATAGAGTCTTTGCTACATTTTTGTAAAAGTCGTGTTTCTCTTTGTAAGCATGGATTCTTTTGTGTAAATTCAATCATCTTGTTTGTAGGTTTCCTCTGTGTTTTCAAGGCAGTCATGTCTTTTTTCCTCCTCTTTCCACATTGTCTGGGCTGTTTCCCTCCTAGTTTTAAGCTGTTGTGTCAGTATTTGGATTTCTGTCTGTACTGAGCAGAAAGCTTCTTCAACTGCCTTTTTTACAGCCACAGCAACTGTATTTTGAACCATATTCAGGAAATCATTCAAGGAAGCCTGTATAGGTTTATTGTCCATAGATTCTGGTGTATCTAAACATAAAGCCTCTGAGGTCTTTTGCAGTCTATCAATACAATTCATTTTTCCAAAAATGTGTTAAAACAAGAGACTCTCTATAAATATTTTCCCAAGCCAAGTTTTACAGAGATAACAATTTTAGAAAGTGCATATCAACAACTATTGTGGTCCAGACAAAGCTAACCTAGGGTGAAAAGCTTATCAACTGTTTACATTCCAAAGCAATATAGTCATAACAAAGTGGAGTTTTAAAGTTTCAATAGAGATAAACATACATTGTTATGGGAATTAAATATATAAAAAGTTCAGAATAAGATCCAATAAAATGTAAAGCCTTTATAATTCAAGTATTAAATTATAACAAATCTCAAAGTTCAGTATTTGTTCCAAAGTCTTCATAAAAAAAGCAAGAAGATTGATTTGGCTCTCACTAAAGTTCAGAATCGTAGAAAGGATGATAATTCTTGAAGATATCAATTTAGACAGGGTGCTCTCTTGTTTTCTTCACCCAGTAGATTATTTATACAATTATTTTAGATCCTTTTCTTAGCAGCTGCAAAGAGAGGGCCAGCAGAAAAAGTTCTTCAGCCCTCCCTTCCAGTATTTTTATGCTTTAAAGGGGCTGACGCTGTATAGTAGAGTTTCAGGTGATGTTGCTTTAAGAGATACTCACGGTGATATGCTTCATCGATGTTGTGGATGAGGTGCAGACTTTTATGTTCCTCTTAGTGGGTAGCGACAGCTAGGCACTCATGGCTGCCATGAGTGCTCTTCTTCATTTCTTGCTAGGAACAATCCACATGTTTATACTCACCTGTTGCCACAGGCAGGGGCCCAGATAACGTCCCTTGCACTGCACCCCTCTCCAGGGAATACAGCAGAGCTCGGGAGCCCAATTCTCCTCTAAAGATAACGAGAAGCCAGTGGTGCCTGGGAGCAAGTCCCGGCTCTGTCTGTCTCACCACACTGCAACCCTTTCCTAAGGAGCACAGCACAGCATAAATTGCTTTCCATTTAGGGTTGCCAGGTCCCTACCTTTTTCTGGCGAGGGGCTCCAGGCTCCTCTCCTAGATGTTCCTGTGTGCGTGTTTTGCAAGCGCACTGTGATGATGTCATGCGGGGGGATGCTCTAGCATTCGGCCAAAAATTCTATGGTCACCATAGAGTTTTTGGCTGAACGGTAGTGCATCCCCCCCATGATGTGCCCAGCACAATGATGTCACCTCCGGGTGATGTCACTGCACAGGGCACATCGGAGCCATTGAGCTCTTTGGGGGCAGGGTTCTCCCCACTAGCCAGCTGGCAGGCATGTGGATTGGAGGCCTCAAAATCAGGGGAAACTCCACCCTCATCAGGGGGATGGCAACTCTATCTCCATACCTCTTTCTATTCTCATAACAACCTTGTGGGGTAGGTTAGGCTGGGAGAAAGTGCCTGACCAAAGATCAACCAGCAAGTTCTATGACAGGGAAGAGATCTGAAGTCAGGTGTTCCAGATTCTAGTTCAGTTTGTATGTATGACCAGTAGGGTTGTCAGCTCTGGGTTGAGAAATTCCTGGAGATTTTGGGGATGGACCCTATGAAGGGTGAGGTTTGGGGAGGGGTCCACCTTCCAAAGTAGCCATTTTTCTCTGGGGGAACCGATCTCTATTGTCTGGAGACCAGTTGTAATTCCAGGAGATATCCAGCTGCTACCTGGACTTTGGGAACCCTCATTGTCAGTATTCTCCACACTGTCACAGATATGTGTGGTATATTGATTGTATATATGTATGTAAGTAACGGAACAGTCTGCTCCTCCCCTAATATCTGTGTGATGTAGTTTGGTCCTATTGGGTGGAGCTCTTGTTTCAGTTTCCAGTTTCCTATGTTAGGTGAAATTGTTGTTTGTTGGAGTCGTCTGATGTTTGGGGCCACCTTGTCTCTGCTGAATGGACTTGAGCGAGCACTGAGTGGTGCCTGAGTGAGTACTCTAACCTGGGAACCCACAGCTAAAGGGAGATCGAACAATACGGGCAGGTATAATATGACTTGCTCTTCTGACCCTCTCTGAGATTTACTCTGTGGTGATGACAGTACTGGGTGTACTGAATCCAGGAATCCAATCACATCGCAATCCAAAAATGACTCACTTTGTATATTCAGTTCTTGCTTTCCTCTGAATGAAAATACATGCTGAAGGTTGTTGTGCCAATACAGGACCCCTCCTTCCCTCCTTTAGCTTAGCAATTCCTCAGCAGCTGTTTGCAAAATCATTGCCGCAGCTTCATCCACCTCATTAACACAAGGACGTGAGAAATCGCTTTTCTAACCAAAGTCTAGCGATAGTTTGGGGTTGTTTACAGTATGATGCAAAACATAATATGCTTGGGGGGAAATCGATGGAGCTTTTACAAGATTCAAGGCAACAGCCCTTCTGCATTGGAAATCCCCGCTAGTTAATTACTTAAATACTTGAACACACAAACTTGTACGTGGTGCTGATGGGGGAGGAGATCCAGGTGAGCTGATCATGCAGCACACTGTGATCAAAGCATGGAGAACTATCCGCTGTACAGTGCAATCCTAAGGACATTTTCCTGGCAGTAAGCCCCAGTGAATACATAGGAAACTGCCTTATACTGAATCAGACCATTGGTCCATCCAAGGCCCAATCTGCATCTGCTATGTAAAGCTGTTTCATTCTGCTGTGGCACCAGCTGCCTCTGCTTTCCATTTGTCTCAGTATAAAAAGCTCACCGTCTGCATCAGGACAGAGGGAGAGTGTGCGAGAGAGTGGGGAGGAGTGGTCTCCTTGGGGGCGCTGACAGGGCGCTGCACTGCACTGTGCTGCAGGAAGGAAACACCACCTGTGACCCCCCCCAGAAAGGGGGGTGACCTGGTGGGGGTGAGGCAGTGGGTGGGTCAGGAAAGACGGAACAAGCTGGGTGAAAAACACAAGACACCCAGCGGTTGCCAGGCAGGACATTCTGGGGACTGCCCCAAGAAATAACAAATGGTTCAGGAGTGGGCATACTTCCAACCCCCCCCCCCCATTTGATTGCAGAAAAATGTTCCCTGGGTGCTTTTAAACACAGACGACTGGATTTTCAGCTAACTAGTTTCCTTTGTGACAATTTGTGTATCTCCTTCGAAAAGATGGAGGGGGGGAGAGATAATTCAGCTCCAGTTGTCTGCTTATCACTCACAGCGGCTTGAGGGCGGGGAGGAGCAATTAAACCTGCTTAAAACCAAATCCAAATAACACGGTGGGGCACTGTAGTGACCTCGGAGTCACCACTAAATGGCAATAAAATGATGCAGACAGTCGATGCTGGGATGAAACGGTAGGAGAGCGGATGCGGCATGAAATGCAGACAGAAATTTGTGAGACAATGTGAGATCGTTGGCACAGTGGCAGGAAAGACCAATGCAGATTGGACCCAAGTCAGTAGTAGTATCTATTCAGACTGGCAGCATCTCTCTTGGGTCTCAGGCAGAGGTCTTTCACATAAGTGTATTGCCTGGTCCTTATTTATCTATTAGGTAAATTTATATCCCACCCTTCCCAAAACAGGCTCAGGGCCGGTAACAACACAGTGCATAAACAATTAAAACCAGGTAATATAATTAATTCTTAAAACAGCTAAAGCCATTAAACAATTAGAGAGGGTGGGCACACCAAACCCCCCAGTGGGGGAGGTGTTAGCCGGTGAATGGAATGTTCAGCTCGTAAGCTTGGAAGCCTAGAAGATCTCTTTGGCATCAAGAAGCCTGTAATGGGCCGTTCCGGCCAGGCGGTGGCAGTGTGGCGCTGCAATCCGAAGAGTCCTGGAGAAAACTGATGGAGAAAGAAGCCGACGTCATCAAGCCATGCTGAGTGGAAAAAATGCCGTCTGGAAAATGCCGTCTGGAACATGTCTGAGTTTACAACTGAGCAAAAAATCCCCATCGGCTGCAAACGTGTGCAATGTAAAGACTTATATATATGTTGTCCTCCCTTACCCCTATGAATCATTGTTAGCCCCTTGTGAATGTGTAACGGTAAATCGCTCAGAGCCAGCACCAGCAGGATTGAGCGATTAATAAATTGAAAGATGATGATGATGATGATGATTTATTCAACAATTAAAAGATGGAAATTAAATATAAAAATAAATATAACAGTTCAGACGCCATATAAGTTGGACTGGTGGTAACTGGAACCACACCAAGCTCATATAAATACCAGGGTTCCACATGACAAATACTCAGGGCAACTTCTATGCAGGGAGGCCAACTAATTCGGTGTCCACCACCTCAAGCGAAAGCCAGGCAGAACCTGTGGAACTGTAAAAGGTCCTGCAAGGCCCTGATCTCAAGTGGGAGTATGTTCCATCAGGTAGGGGCCAGGACAGAAAAGGCCCTGGCCCTGGTTGAGGCTACGTGGACATCCTTTGGGCCAGGGGTAACCAGTAGATGTTGATCAGCAGAGCACAAGGCTCTCTGGGGGACATTTGGGGAGAGGTAGTCACTCAGATATGGGGAGAGGTGGTTCCTTTTTTAACTGGAGATGCTGGGGATTGAACCTATGACCTTCTGCATGCCAAGAAGATGCTCTGCCACTGAGTTGTACCCTGTCCACTTCAATAGGGGACTTCAATAGGATTCTAAGTAGACTTCCTAGGACTGGTGTCTTATTCAGCTAACATGGTGGAGTGCTGGACTATGATCTGGAAGATCCAAGTTTGAAATCCCTACTTGCTTTGCAAGCTGGCTGGTTGATGTTGGACCAGTCATGCACTCTCAGCTCATCCTACCCAGGGGTCATTTCATAGAAAAAAAGGTGCAGGAGCTCATTAGCATAATTTATTAGCATAAC
This sequence comes from Gekko japonicus, assembly GCF_001447785.1. NCBI lineage: Eukaryota > Metazoa > Chordata > Lepidosauria > Squamata > Gekkonidae > Gekko > Gekko japonicus. The sequence continues at coordinate 171,060 of NW_015168736.1, read as the reverse complement.
TTATTTGCATATGCCACACCCCCTGACATCTCCAGATGTGTGTCAGAAGGCAACACCCACCACTCAGGCTC
>NW_015168736.1:164107-170693 GCF_001447785.1 Gekko japonicus | reverse complement strand
TCCTCTAACAGTCACTCCTGATAGACATTCAAATCATCCACACAGCATCAATTCCAAAACCCCTCCCCCTCTCTGTCACTCACCAATCACACAACTTGCCTGTTTCAGCATTCTAGATTGTCCCACACAGCCATGCCAACCAACTTTTAAACACACACACACCCAGTAAAACATGGAATCGTTACACAGCATGAGCGGAAATGAGGAGGAACCCCCAAATACAACAGCGAACAACGGCAGCGGGCCGGTGACCACGACTCCGCCGGTCAGAATGATCCCAATGCCCGGGGCCGAAGGGGGAGCGGTCCCAAAGTCAACAGCCACAATGATCCCTTGGCCGTTCACCCCGTCTAAGTTGGCCAAGAGGGCGTGGGATGATTGGAGCCAATTTGATCTACATGGTGCCCGAGAAACTTTCTCTAAGAGAGGAGGTGGCCTGAGGGAAAGCTTGTTCGAGCAAGGACTCTATCTGGGGCCAAGCCTTGGCATCATGGGTGATCAATTCAAACAGGCTGACGAACCCTGGGTGACAGGACGCTCGAAAGACAGAGCGAGCAGGCCGTACCCAGGAGACGGCATGGAGGAACGAGTAGAAGACATCGACCGGACCCTGCAACAACTGATGCAGACGGTGGGCGAGGTGTTCAACACACTACCGGATCTGGTTGAGCGGACGATCGAGAACGCCCTAGTGAGACGAGGTGCCCAGCAAGCGGGACCAGTGTTTCCACCACCAGGACAGCCGGCACAACCGGTGCAACCGGCACAACCGGCGCAACCGGGAGCTCCAGCACCTGCACCACTTCCCCCCCAGCCGGGGCAAGGGGGACCTCGTCCAAAGATCTTCTGGAAGACACTTTCGACGGCAACCCGGAAGAGCTGGCGTACTTCACAGTACGAGTGCAAAAGTTTATTACTACGCACGGGCACCTATTCCCAAATGACAGCAGCCAGATTGATGTGGTTTAACTGTAACTGCCCCCTTAAAAATCCAGTTGCCTCCCCGAAGAACAACAACAAAAAATCCTGGCTGTGATCCTGCATGGAGATGGTAACACCTTCACAAGAATCGGGTTCACTTTGCCTCCCTTGAATCTCGCTTGCATGCTGGCCTGTCTTGTGCTGCTCCCTTGTAGGGGACAGGAGAGTAGAAACGGGCTGGGATGCTCTCTTCAGGTTCTAGAATACCTCCACCTCCTCCGACCTGGACAAATTGACACATGTTTCCAGATTACACAAGGGTCTTGAAAAATTATAATACTCTTCCTTTTCTCTTGGACTTCTGTGTGTGCGTGGCTGGCTCTGCCTCCTGCACCAGCCAATTTGGGGTTGCCCCCACTACCCAGTGTCAGAATTCCCAAGGTATCCACAGGCTCAAAAAGATTGGGGACCCCTGCCATAGAGGTTCGGCTTAATCCTGGCTGGCCACAGCACAGGTCCAGGGGTTAACGTCTGTCATCTCCAGCTCTGACAATGGCTGGGACCAAGCCGAGTCCCGAGTCCCCGTGCCAAACTGATTCTTGCTTCCCAAGCTGTCCTTGGGGGGGGGGGCTTGGGGGGAGAATTAGCACTTGCCTGGCTCATCAGCTTGTACCTCTGCTACTGAGGCCTCTTTTAATTCCGGTTTGTTTATTTACTACATTTAAACTTTCTCCTCAGTGGGGATCCACAGTGGCTTGCATCACTCTTCTGCCTTCCATTTGATCTTCCCAGCAACCTAACATGTGACTTCTTGTCAGGCTCCTTAGCAGGAACACACCACACACCAAGGCTTCTGAAGAAGATAAGTGTTTAATGACAGTCCATTACTAAAGAACGAGTATACAGGAATGGCCTGCAAAATGATGGGCATTGACTTATAGGAAAATCAAACATCCCCCCCCCCCATAAGCAAAAGCCAATGATTACATCTTGCATGTGCGGGCAAGCAAGTGGCTGTGCCAGGCTTTCCAAGTATTTACTGTGATTCGGAGGGGGACACAGATGTCTTCGCAGGATCATTCCCACGGGGACAACAGACACGCCACACCATGCCATCACCAGGAAGTGACGCCGGGCGACGCTCTGGCAATGGGGCTGTAAACTCGATGGTACCATCGAGTTTTCAGCCCCATTGCCAGAGTGTCACCCGGCATCACTTCCTGGTGATGGCATGATGCGTTACAGGGAGGAATGTTCCAGCCGAGAAGCATGTGTCCCCTGCCGGATCGTGCTAAGTACTTGGGAACCCTAGGCTTGCGCGCCCAAATGGTTAAGATTCCCAGGCCAGGTATCTGTGCAGCTGGAAGAAATAACAAGGTCAGACTAGAGATAAGCAGCGAAAAGCCAGACAGGATGAGCTGGCATGAAGGAGGAGAGGCCCCTCCACATTCCAACACAATGACAGCATGACCTGACACTTCTTATGGTTGCCAACCTCCTGGTGGCACCTGGAGACCTCCCGCTATTACAATTTCTTTCCAAATGACCCGAGATCAGTTCCCCTGGATCAAATGGTTGCTTTTGGGGGTGGGCTCTATGGTAGTCTACCCTGCTGAGGTCCTTCCCCAAACCCTGCCCTCCCCAGGATCGTCCTGCCAAATCTGCAGGTATTTCCCAACCCACAGCTGGCAACTCAGTGACGTGAATGTGACTGACTCAGTGGCCCAATGTCACCCAAGCGAGCCTGCATAGCAGAGAGAGGATCTGAACAGGGGGTTCCCAGATCCTAGACTGGTGCTTTAACCACTATACCACACTGGCTTTCCACAGGTCGAGACAGTTGATGCTGGATTTCAAAGTGGTGGTTCTGGTATGTATAGCTTTCCAGTCTCATTTTGGCATTTAGGAAGGACAGGAGGAGCTCTGCTAACCTTTTCTATCAGCCCCTGCTCCTGAGCATTTAGCAGCAGTTTCATCTGAGGAACCAGTTTGGTATAGTGGTTAGGAGCGTAGACTCTGATCTGGGAGAACCGGGTTTGATTCCCCACGCCTGCACATGCAGCTCCTGGTATGACCTTGGGTCAGTCACAAGTTCTCTCAGAGCTGTTCTCTCAGGAGCAGTTCTCAAGAGAGCTCTCTCAGCCCCACTGACCTCACAGGGTGTCTGTTGTGGGGAAGGGAAGGGAAAGGAGATTGTAAACCACTCTGAGACTGCTTTGGGTAGTGAAAGTTGGGGTACAAATCCAATCTCCTCCTCCTCCTCCTCTTCCTTCTCCTCTTTTTCTGGGTATGTGACAAGTTCTTTCAGTGCTCTCTCAGCCCCACCTACCTCACAGGGTGTCCGTTGTGGTGAGAGGACGGGAAGGAGATTGTAAGCCACTCTGAGACTTTGAGTGGGTTATAAATCCAATCTCCTCCTCCTCCTCCTCCTCTTCTTCTAAAATACAGCTGTGTTATTTGGATGGCTTTGTGGCTTTGTGGTGTAACCTTCCTTGCGTGTGAGAGATGAAGGTCTCAATATCTCTTTATTTATTTACAGAATTTGCATTCTGCCTTGCTGCCCAATCAGGGCCACTGAGGTGGCTAGCAATTAAAATATTATCAAGCTATCGTAAAGTCAATTTGAGTAAAACACACAGAAATGAAGAACCAGCAATTAAAAGATAGGGCAGCTATAGGTTATATAACATTCTAATATTATGTAAGCAAATTGACTTGGAATCTCACTGTGCTCCCACACAAAACAACCTATGAGTTCATCAGCTGGGTGAAACAAAATGCAATGCCATGATAAATGCAAAGAACCAATTCGGTCGAATGCCCACCTCTAAACACGACTGTCGTTTAATTAACTGCAAGTTATGTTTTAGCATGAAAGTGGCAAAAAAAGCTCCAGGGGCCATTTAAGGAGTTCTGGAGCACCTCTGCTAATTTTTAAAAAAAATTTAAACCATCCCCTGCTCCTGATCATTTAATACCCGCTTCATCTGCAGGCCTTCCAAAGTGATAATGCAGTGAACAGATTTCCCCGCTGCTTTCTACAGATCCAGCTGTGCTTCTGGGTGCAGGAGCCAGGGCCAGTTCTCTCAGCAAGCCCCCCAAAGGACCACTTGAAATGGCACTGGGGGGTCACATTCCCTACTCCCTGCTCTTGGCAATGAGAATATTTTTTTTGTTTTGTTAAAACCTACAATTTCACTATGTGACTTTTAGCAAAAAGGGGGAAGTGGCATAGGATAGTTCTAGGAATTGCTGGAAACTTTTCAGATAGATCTCCCAGAGATTCCTAGAGCTACCTATATCACTTCTGTTTGTTTATTTTTTTAGCCAGAAATGATGTGGTGCCACAGTAGGATTTGCCAGCTTTGGATTAAGAAATACCTGGAGAATTAGGGTTGCCAACCTCCAGGTGGTAGCTAGAGATCTTCTGGTATTCCAAGTGTTCTCCAGGTGACAGAGATCAGCTCCCCAGGAGAAAATGGCTGCTTTGGGAGGCGTTTTCTCCAGATGAACTGGCATTATACTCCACTGAAGTCCCTCCCCTACTGGAGGGCAACCCTACTGGAGATTTTGGGGGTGGAACATGAAGAGAGTGGTGTTTGGGGAGAGGAGGGGCTTCAGCTGGACATAACGCCACAGAAGCCACCCTCCAAAGCAACCATTTTCTCCAAGGGAAATAATCCTGGTCATCTGGAGATCAATTGTTAATAGTGGGTTATCTCCAGGTGCCACCTGGAGGCTGGGAACCGCATGCCACAGCCATCATCACAGCCTCCCCATATCCAAGTCCACAACCCTACTGCCAGTTGCCAGGCACTGCTTGGCACCCCAGGTGGCACAATGAGACAGCTGCTGATGCTCGACCGGGCACTGACGCACATCGAGCTATTGCGGGCTAGGGGTCTGCAAAAAATATATAAATAAATTGGCCCATTCGGTTTCGGCGGAATCGGGCAAAAACAATTTCGGCTGGCAGTAAGACTCCCGCATGTCAGTTTCATCAGTAGGAGTCTATTCCGGAGTCTTTCCACCAGACGAATGTCAATTTCAGCCCCATTATATCCTATGGGCCATTGAAGTCAATGGCGAAAACACAAGGTATATTCTGGGGGCTGGAGGGGAGGGGACTTGAGGGAGAGACTCCAAATGCACAGGGTTTGATTCCCCACTCCAAAAAAGCTCCAGGGGCCATTTAAGGAGTTCTGGAGCACCTCTGCTAATTTTTAAAAAAAATTTAAACCATCCCCTGCTCCTGATCATTTAATACCCGCTTCATCTGCAGGCCTTCCAAAGTGATAATGCAGTGAACAGATTTCCCCGCTGCTTTCTACAGATCCAGCTGTGCTTCTGGGTGCAGGAGCCAGGGCCAGTTCTCTCAGCAAGCCCCCCAAAGGACCACTTGAGGTGGCACTGGAGGGTCACATTCCCTACTCCCTGCTCTAGGCAATGGGGATATATATATATATAAAAACCTACGACTTCACTATGTGACTTCTAGCAAAAAGGGGGAAGTGGCATAGGGTAGTTCTAGGAATTGCTGGAAACTTTTCAGATAGATCTCCCAGAGATTCCTAGAGCTACCTATATCACTTCTGTTTGTTTATTTTTTTAGCCAGAAATGATGTGGTGCCACAGTAGGATTTGCCAGCTTTGGATTAAGAAATACCTGGAGAATTAGGGTTGCCAACCTCCAGGTGGTAGCTAGAGATCTTCTGGTATTCCAAGTGTTCTCCAGGTGACAGAGATCAGCTCCCCAGGAGAAAATGGCTGCTTTGGGAGGCGTTTTCTCCAGATGAACTGGCATTATACTCCACTGAAGTCCCTCCCCTACTGGAGGGCAACCCTACTGGAGATTTTGGGGGTGGAACATGAAGAGAGTGGTGTTTGGGGAGAGGAGGGGCTTCAGCTGGACATAACGCCACAGAAGCCACCCTCCAAAGCAACCATTTTCTCCAAGGGAAATAATCCTGGTCATCTGGAGATCAATTGTTAATAGTGGGTTATCTCCAGGTGCCACCTGGAGGCTGGGAACCGCATGCCACAGCCATCATCACAGCCTCCCCATATCCAAGTCCACAACCCTACTGCCAGTTGCCAGGCACTGCTTGGCACCCCAGGTGGCACAATGAGACAGCTGCTGATGCTCGACCGGGCACTGACGCACATCGAGCTATTGCGGGCTAGGGGTCTGCAAAAAATATATAAATAAATTGGCCCATTCGGTTTCGGCGGAATCGGGCAAAAACAATTTCGGCTGGCAGTAAGACTCCCGCATGTCAGTTTCATCAGTAGGAGTCTATTCCGGAGTCTTTCCACCAGACGAATGTCAATTTCAGCCCCATTATATCCTATGGGCCATTGAAGTCAATGGCGAAAACACAAGGTATATTCTGGGGGCTGGAGGGGAGGGGACTTGAGGGAGAGACTCCAAATGCACAGGGTTTGATTCCCCACTCCTCCACTTGCACCTGTCTGGATGACCTTGGGCAAGCTCTGGCACAGCTGTTCTTGGAAAAGAGCCGTTTCTGTCAAGAGCTCTCTCAGCCCCACCTACCTCACAGGGTGTCTGTTGTGGGGAGGGGAAAGGAAAGGAGTTTGTAAGCTGCTCTGAGACACCTTTGGGTAGTGAAGGGCAGGGTATAAATTCAATCTCCTCCTCCTCCTC
>NW_015168736.1:161550-164047 GCF_001447785.1 Gekko japonicus | reverse complement strand
CTCCTCTTCTTCTTCTTCCTCTTCTTCCTCTTCTTCTTCTTCTTCTTCTTCTTCTTCTTCTTCTTCTTCTTCTTCTTCTTCTTCTTCTTCTTCTTCTTCTTCTTCTTCTTCTTCTTCTGTGGTTGACATCTGCCCTCCAGAATCTCAGGCAGAAAAAGGCCTACCCCAGCACCTATTACCTGAGATCTTCTTAGCTGGAGATGGCAGGGCTTGAATCTTAGGTAGGGTTGCCATTTCTGGGCTGGGAAATACCTGGAGATTTTTTGTGGTGGAGCCTGTGGAGTGATGGGTTTGGGGAGGAGAAAGACCCCAGTCGGGTATAATGCCATAGAGACCTTCCATCAGCCATTTTCTCTAGGAGAACTGATCTTTGTCACCTGGAGACAAGTTCTAATTCTGGAAGATCTCCAGACTACACCTGGAGCTTAGCAGCTACAACTTTAGACCTTCTGCATGTAAAGTGGATGGTCTGTCACAGAGCCATGGCCTCTCTTCTCTGAATTCTCCTTCTAGCACTCTCCTCCAACATCAAAATGGTGCCCATGGGAAATCCAGCTTCTTATCAGAAACAAAAAGATGATATTTTTGCAGAGGAATGGCAATCAACTGGCTTTCCCTTGGACTGCGTGCCTGTTTTCATTTCAAGTTGGCAAGCAGCTTGCCAACAGCGGAAAAACTCGCTTTCTAACACTTTCCAACCGCGTCCCAACTCTGATCACTTGGAAAGCCATTAGAAAGTGTGGGAAGTGTTACATTCTGTAGAATTCAAGACCTAAAAGTGGAAGAGACACATTTCAAGTGACAAGGAACATGTTTTACAGCCAAGGTGTTATTTTCTTGCTTGCTTTTTTCTGAAGACATTGTGTGCCATATCTCATGGCAGTAATGCACTACAACTTCATGACAGACGGTGGATTGGAAATAGGGGGGAGGCTGCAGGATGCAGTGGGGGGCATCTTTTCCATGCTCAGTTGCTGGTTAATAAGCATTGTGAATTAGATCAGTAGTTCCCGACCTTTTCAGTATGGTGACCCACAAGTCCAAATGTACTTGGAATGGTGACCCATCCAGAGATGGCCTATGATTTTTTGGCATTTTGACTCGCAGCTTCGTCCAATTTCCCCCGCAGTTTCGTGATCCTGTTATTTGAGGATCATGAAACTCCGGAGGAAATGGAGCAAAACCACGGGTCAAATGCAGCCCCACAGCTTCGGGTGTGAAATTGACAAATAGTGTCCAGGCAAACAGCAGCGCAACCGCGAGGCACCTCTAGTGTGAAATCAGCCGTAGTCTGCAAAGTAGACCGCTGGCTGTGGAGTTTTGGATCCAGGCTCCAGGGTTTTTTGGGGGGGAGGGGAAGAGGTGCCAGAACTCTCAAGAGGGAAATGAAGTTTTCAATCTGTATACTGAAAACTCATGAACTTTTAAACATTTGTGAAAGAATTTTGTCAGAGAGGTTCCGGCACGTTCCCCCAGGAAAAAAGCCCTCGATCCAGCTGTACGTAACTGTTTTTTATATGATTTTTTTGTGTATTAAATGCTAGTATTAGAAGGAGGAGGAGGAGGAGGAGAAAAAGAAGGAGAAGGAGAAGAGGAGGAGGAGGAGATTGGATTTATACCCCGCCCTTCACTACCCAAAGGAGTCTCAGAGCGGCTTACAAACTTCTTTCCCTTCCCCTCCCCACAACAGATACCCTGTGAGGTAGGTGGGGCTGAGAGAGCTCTTTCGAGAACTGCTCGTGAGAGAACAGCTCTGAGAGAACTTGTGACTGACCCAAGGTCACACCAGCAGCTGCATGTGTAGGAGTGAGGAATCAAACCTGGTTCTTCCAGATTAATGTCCGCACTCCTAACCTTTTAAAAAATAAAATCTAGTTTATTGGGATCAGAGCTACAAACTCTTTATAGCCTGGCTAACAGAACCTGTTCTCCCTTAAATCTGGGGATTATTCCTAATGCAAATCTTCCAGCAGTATACCTCTATCAACTCATAGCTCCAAATTTGCGTAGAGCCATATCCTTGGCTAGATTTAATGTTCTTCCTTCAGCTATCTTATCTGGCAGATTCCAAGGGATTCCCTATCCTATCAGGTGCTGTCCTTGTATGAAGGACTGTGTTGAGTACTGTGTTGCACCTGTTGCCCATGTCCTCCTCCAGTGCCCTCTCTATTTGGCGTCCCGTCAGGATCTTCCATATCCCATATTAGGCCAATTTTTAGAGACCCCTGATGATTTTAAGCTCCTTTTCTTGCTCAATAATCCAGATACAGAAGTAACTGAAATAGTAGCAAAGTTTCTCTGCAGTGCCATGGTCCTACGGCCTGATAAGTGATATTATGAATTAGGTTTTATTATGATACTAGGAATAAGGCCCATTGTGGAAATAAATACAACGAGATCTAGAAAGAGGCTCTGGGAGAGTGCTCTGGCTTTGGGCAAACAGTGTCAATTTGCTGTGGCGACCGCAGCAGGGTATAATGACAGAGTCCACCGTTTT